>NC_057804.1:168238682-168245817 GCF_018294505.1 Triticum aestivum
CCGCCCCGCAGTGGCCCGTCGCCGGTGGCCTCGCGCGCCTCCCTGCGCCGGCGAACTCGCCAGCCGTCGCCGCAGCTCCGGCCGCGAGCTCGCCGGCCCAGTGCCCTTCTCCGGCCAGATCCGGCCAGGAGACGGCCGGATCCGCCCTCCCCCGGCTTCCCCGACCTCTCCCTCGACCTCGGCCGCCATCCCTTCCATCTCCGGCGAGCTCTCCGGTCAACCTTGATTTCCATGCACACAAGGTTGACCCCGAAAATATCCTAAGTCCCTGATATTTTGCATATTTTTCATGCCTTGTTCAACATGCCATAACTCCCTGTGTGTTGCTCCGTTTTTCGTGCATAATATATCAAAATGTTCACCATGAGATGCTCTACATTTCATTCCATTGTGTCATGTTCATTTGAGTTCATCTTGATGCCTGACACATCGTTGCAAGAGTGCTATACGATGTTAATCTGCTGAAACTGTTATAACTTGGTGATTTGTCATTTTTGTTGCATTTGATGTGTGCATCCTATGAGGTTGATGTCTACATGAGTTTTGAACTACATCATGCCATATTTAGAGGGGTGTATGCCATGTATTTTTTTGATCAATGTGGTGACTAGAACAAGCTTGCAAACTAGGCTTCGTGATGTTTCTGATTTCAGTCCCTGTTCTGCTGTTATTTTTGTGCCATGTAAACTTGATGCTACAGAGAGATCCAAGCATATTTTGAGATACTTCAGTAAGGATGTTTTGAACATATGCTTATTCTCTATCCATTCATGCCCCTTCTTGCAATTATGGAGTAGTCTAGAATGTCATTTTCTTACTCCACTTTTGCTATAAAATGTTTCCTGGCAGATTGTTCACATGTTATTCAATTTTGCCAAGGTTGTTGTAGTTGGTCCTTGCATGCTATGAACTTGTTCTTGCCTTGGTTAGTTTCATAAACATGTCTTCTTGCTGATGCTATGCTTATCTTGTCATGCAATGACTTGTGGTGAGTGTATCGAGCTCGTGAAGTAGTGTACTTGTTGTTGCTGTTTTGCTAGACTGAATCTGTTATTTTGTGATGCTATGTAAACCTGCTGCTACAAGTCATTCTATGCATAATCTGGAGATGTTCACTAAGGATTTTTTGTCCTACATGTCGTGCTCTATCCATCCATGCCCCTGGTTGCATTTATAGCTTGCTGTAACTTGTTGTAATCTTGCTCAAAATATGCTAAATAATGTTGCTGTCAAGCCTATTAACATTAAGTTCAGTTTTGCCATGTGTTTTGCTAGTGATCCATGCATCCTATGAACTTGATCTTGCCATTCTTAGCTTCATAAATATGTCTTCTTACTGTTGGTTGCCTTTCCATGCCATGTAATGCTCTGTGGTGAGTGGTTCAAGCTCACCAACATGCCTACTTATCGTTGTTCCTGCCATGTATGAATCTGTCATATAACTTGCTATGTTTACATGTGTGCCATCATATCTTTTGATCCTTTTTGGTTCATGGTCAGTTAAGGACTTTTGTTCTATGCAATTAGTAGGTTCATTCCATGCCTTTGTTTGCCATGTTAAGTTCCTGTAGCATGTTGTTTGATAGCTCTAAACATTGTAACCTGATGTTATTTTCTGCAAAGTCTGAACTGTTAGTATTTGCAATCTTGCCATGTGTGTTTGAGCATGTTCTACTGATTTCCGGAGATAGCTCAGTGTTCATGTTTTGTTATGCTTTACCTGTACATCATGACCATACCTTTTGTTTTCTTGTTGAGGTCCTGCAGCATGTTGTTTTGATGCTTGCAAGATGCCTAGTTGCTGTTTTGGACAGATTGTTGCTATAACTTGTATAGAGTGTATGTGTTGCACCGTTGCTCCGTTTTGAGTGTGCTCTATATAAAACTTGCTTAGAATTGCATGTAGTTTCATATTATCATGTTGCGTCCTTGTTTTGAGGTGTTTTCTTGATGTTTGGGTGCATTTTGCATCAATGCCATGTTTGACTTGTTTTGCTCATATCTTCTAGACCGTAGCTCCGAATTAAATGAACTTTGTATGAACTTGACTAGAATCTCGTGTAGATCATCTTGGTGCAACTTAAATTGCTGTTTAACAACTCGAACATAATGTTTATTCAGATCTGGACCAATTTCGAAACTTGCATACGAGGACTTACCAGAATTGTTATATGTTGTTCCCGGCCTCATTTAAACTTGCCTTGATGTGTTGTTCTTGTTTGCATCATCTCTTGCCATGAGTAGCTTCATGTAGTATTGTCTTGCATCATACTTGTTTGTGCATCATGTCATGTTCATGTGTGGTGTTTTTACCATGTTGTGTGCTTCTTCTCGATAGTTACCGTTTCGTTGCGATCATGAGGATTCGTTCGTCTATGCTTGGTTCATCTTCGTGCCTTTGTCTTCTTCATGGACTCGTTCTTCTTCCTTGTGAGATTTCAGGCATTATGACCGTCACCTTGGATCTCATTACTATCATTGCTATGCTAGTTGCTTCATTCTATCGCTTTTCTGTGCTACCTATCTTTTGCTCTTCAAGCCTCCCAAATTGCCATGAACCTCTAACCTTTGTCACCCTTCCTAGCAAACCATTTCTTGGCTATGTTACCGCTTTTGCTTAGCCCCTCTTGTAGCGTTGTTAGTTGCAGGTGAAGTTGAAGATTGCCCCATGGTGGACAGGTTTATGTTGGGATATCACAATATCTCTTATATTATTAATGCATCTATATACTTGGTAAACGGTGGAAGACTCGGCCTTATGCCTGGTGTTTTGTTCCACTCTTGCCGCCCTAGTTTCTGTCATACCAGTGTTATGTTCCTGGATTTTGCGTTCCTTACGCGGTTGGGTGATTTATGGGACCCCCTTGACAGTTCGCTTTGAATAAAACTCCTCCAGCAAGGCCCAACATTGGTTTTACCATTTGCCTCACCTAGCCCTTTTTCCCTTGGGTTTCCGGAGCCCGAGGGTCATCTTTATTTTACCCCCCCCCCCCCAGGCCAGTTCTCCTCCGAGTGCTGGTCCAAACCGAGCGATGTCCGGCGCCCCCTGGGCAACCAGGGTCTATGCCAACCCGTCGTCTGGCTCATCCGGTGTGCCCTGAGAACGAGATATGTGCAGCTCCTATCGGGATTTGTCGGCACATCGGGCGGCTTTGCTGGTCTTGTTTTACCATTGTCGAAATGTCTTGTAAACCGGGATTCTGAGTCTGATCGGGTCTTCCTGGGAGAAGGTATATCCTTCGTTGATCGCGAGAGCTTATCATGGGCTAAGTTGGGACACCCCTGCAGGGTATAATCTTTCGAAAGTCGTGCCCGCGGTTATGCGGCAGATGGGAATTTGTTAATGTCCGGTTGTAGATAACTTGACACCAGATCCAATTTAAAACGCATCAACCGCATCTGTAGCCGTGATGGTCTCTTTTCGGCAGAGTCCGGGAAGTGAACACAGTTTTGGGTTATGCTTGACGTAAGTAGGAGTTCAAGATCACTTCTTGATCATTGCTAGTTGACGACCGTTCCTTTGCTTCTCTTCTCGCTCTTATTTGCGTATGTTAGCCACCATATCATGCTTAGTCGCTGCTGCAACCTCACCACTTTACCCCCTTCCTTTCCCTTTAAGCTTTGCTAGTCTTGATACCCATGGTAATGGGATTGCTGAGTCCTCGTGGCTCACAGATTACTACAACAACAGTTGCAGGTACAGGTTATGCGATGTTCATGATGCGAGAGCGATGCTTGCTTGTCTTGAGTTCTTCTTCTGCTTCATCTTCGATCAGGGATAGGTTCAAGGTCGGCAGCCTGGGCTAGCAGGGTGGATGTCATTTGAGTTTCTGTTTGTGCTTCATCCGTAGTCGGATGATGATCTTATGTATGATGTATTGTTGTATTCGTGTGGCATTGTATACCTCTTGTATGTATCCCCATCTATTATGTAATGTTGATGTAATGATATCCACCTTGCAAAAGCGTTTCAGTATGCGGTTCTATCCTTGGTGGGACCTTCGAGTCTCTTTAGGATAGTATCGCATATTGGTTGTGACAAGTTGGTATCAGAGCCTCAACCGACCCTAGGAGCCCCCTTGATTGATCGTGTAGTTTGGCCGTTGTTGAGTCTAGAAGAAAACTTTTTCAGAGTCTAGTTATATCGGAGAGTAGGAATTCTTTTTACTCCTCAGCCCCTTCGTCGCTTTGGTGAGGAATCTTGACGTAGGTGTTTTGAATTATTTCTCTTCCCCTTCAAAATTTTCTTTAGGATCACGTAGTTGGTTTTCCGATCGTTGTTCCTTAGCTCTTTTTATCCGGTGCATCCTCTTGTCAAGTCAATTCGACCTCTTTGGTTTAAGAGATCAATCCTCGGTTCTTTCTCAATGTCATCCTCAGTTGTTTTCTTTTCACGCCCGCCCACCCCTTTTCATCTCGGAACTGGAGTCCGTAATCGAGTATCCATCCTACTTGTGCGAAGTCTTTTCTTTTCTTTCCTCAATGATTTCAACTGGTGTTTTCTCTACAAGATATTCGTCGTTTCCCCTTCAAAGTTGCCTTTGTTTTCCCGCCCTCCCACCCTCTTCTTCCCGGAGCCTGAGTCTGTTTCGAGCATCAATTTCATCCGTACGGAGCCTCTTCAGTCTTCCCTCAATCATTTCTACCGGTGAATTCTCGTTTTGTTCGACATTCTTCATCTCTTTTTCCTTTTCGATGGATTCAATTCCATTTTTGGTAGTGATTATATTCTTTCCCTCAGCTCAAGTGTTTCCTCTGCTCGTTCGCCTCTCGCCAGTTTATCCTTCCGGAGTGCTCAAGACATCTCAGGAGATTCGTTTGTGTTCCAATTAATTCGAGGTTGTCACCTCATTCAAATATTTCAGTTGTTCCGGTGCATCATCTATCTTTTCAAGAATCCCTTTCAGTGGTGTTATCTCTTCAGTGGGCCCTAACCCACAGGTCTTGTCCCAGGATCTTACCTGACTCTTCTAATTTCCCGGAGTTATTCTTAAATTCTTTTCAAGTGTGACGTAAGAATGGATTCCATCAGTCACATGCCTTGTCAAGATCGTTTTCAAATTCTTTTCATTGTTGGCTCAACCTCTTCGCTTTTCATTCTACCGAAGTACCTCAGTTATTTTGGTGGTGTTTCTCGTCGTCATTTGAAGACCGAAGAAGTGTTTTTCCTCTAAATCTTGTCTGTTCTCTCGAAGATTCATGGTTCTAGCTTCGTGTTACCCTCTCAAATTATTCCGTTTGTCAGAAATTCCTTTTTCTCAACCATCCGGAGTATTTCAGGAGTTGATTTCTTTTTCGTTTCACCGGAGGCCATCGTTCCAGAAGAATTCTTCGTCCACACTTTTCAGCTATCGTTATCCAATTATCCTGGTGCTTCATTCAAGTGCTCTTTAATCAGCTGATGATCTCTTTGTCCTTTTGCATCTAAATTTCCTCTAGCATATTTGTTCTTCAAATTCTTCCCGGCGATTCTTTCTTTTTTCTTCATTCATTTTCATTTCTAACGGTGGTTTGTTCAAGATTCTTTTTCTTTGATTATCACATTAATCCATTCGTTCTTTCGAATCCTACCGGTGGTTCATGAAGACTTTCTCAAGTTTTGTGCCACATTCCCCTTAATCTTTTCAAGAAGAATAAGTAGTATGAAAAAATCCTTTGCTTGTAATCAATTTATTTTGATGAAGGATAAGCATACAATAAATCTTATTCTTATTTCTTCCAAGTGAGTAATCCCTTCCTTCGGAGTTTGTTCTTGTTGAATAAATTCTAGTTCCAAGTGTTTTCATCTTTTCTTTTCCGGAGTTCAAATTTTCCTCAGCCATTCCGTCGGAACCTCCATCTGAATCATCGCAAGGCTCTTATCTTATTTCTTTTTCATCCTTCATTTCTATCTCATCATCTTTTGTTTACCGGAGTTCTTCATGGTGGTTCTTCATGATTTAATTCATTCTTCAAGTGTTCATCAAGATTCTTGTCGGTGGAGTTCAAGTATCTTTTCTTCTCGCGTCTCAAAGGGCAAATAATTCTCCGTGTACTCTAAAGTG
The DNA here is from genome assembly GCF_018294505.1 of Triticum aestivum. Classification (NCBI taxonomy): domain Eukaryota; kingdom Viridiplantae; phylum Streptophyta; class Magnoliopsida; order Poales; family Poaceae; genus Triticum; species Triticum aestivum. Next base: position 168,244,727 of record NC_057804.1, read on the forward strand.
GAGTTTTGCATTTCTTCGTTCTTCTCAGATATTCAACTCCGTTCTAACCTTCTTCCAAGGATGCTATCGAATTCATTCACGGTGGAAGTTGGTGTTCTTTCATCCGTTCTTTTCATTCCATTCTTTCAATTCTTCCGAAGGCATTGTTCTTCTCATCAAGTGCCATCCCATCTTGTGAAGTTCGTGTTCTATTCTTTCTATCTTCAGCCCGAGTGCTGCCAAAATCATTTCAGTCTTATTCATTTTTTATCTCGTTCTAACCGGAGTGGTTTCATAGTCTATCCGATTCCATGAGCTTTCGATTCTCGTCATTCTCGTCGTTCCTCTCTTCTTCTTGAGTGCTCTCAATTCTTTGCTTCTTCTCTTGAGTTCTTATTTCACCTCATCCCTTTTTCCCTTCCATCTCGGTCCTAAGATCTCGGGACAAGATCTCTTGTTAGTGGAGGAGTGTTGTAACGCCCCGGATTCGATGCGCCAGGTGTCTGCCAGTTATTCGCCGTCGTTCCCATGTAATTTGCTTGCATGTTGCATTTTGCCATGTCATCATCTGCATATCATCTGCATGTTTTCCAAAACTTGCATTCGTTCAGGTTCTCCCAGTTCTCTCCATTGTCCGTTCGGAGTCCAGACCTCTCGCGCGTGCCCCGTCGCCCCTCTCAGGCCTTGTTTCGTGTGCGGGCGTTAAAGGTTCTCAGAATGGACCGAGGTTTGCCAAGCGGCCTTGTTATAGCACCGGTAGGCCGCCTGTCAAGTTTCGTGCCATTTGGAGGTCGTTCGATACTCCAACGGTTAACCGGGGAACCGTAAAGGCCTCGTGTGTGTTGCATCCCAACACCCCTTCAAAGTGGCCCAAAACCCATCCTAACCCCCTCCATGCTCTCGGTCGTTCGATCACGATCGCGTGGCCGAAAACCGCTCCTCATTTGGACTCTCCTAGCTCCCAGAATCTATATAAAGGCCCTTCCCCTCAATTTTCGCGGATGAATTCTTCCCTAACCCTAGCCTTCTTCTTCCTCCGTGCGCCGGACACGTCCGTGACGGCCGGACACGTCTGCCCCGCTCCCCCCGTCCACTCCGCAGCTGTCACGTGG
>NC_057804.1:168246186-168268533 GCF_018294505.1 Triticum aestivum
GCCCGGGATCGCCGTCCGCCGCCGACGGAACCCCGTCGCCACCTCCCTGCCATGGCCCGCCTCCGCGTCGCCCCGCCCCACAGTGGCCCGTCGCCGGTGGCCTCGCACGCCTCCCCGCGCCAGCGACCTCGCCAGCCGCCGCCGCAGCTCCATTCGCGAGCTCGCCGGCCCCGTGCCCTTCTCCGGCCAGATCCGGCCAGGAGACGGCCGGATCCGCCCTCCCCCGGCTTCCCCGACCTCTCTCTCGACCTCGGCCGCCGTCCCTTCCATCTCCGGTGAGCTCTCCGGTCAACCTCGATTCCGTGCAGACAAGGTTGACCCCGAAAATATCCTAAGAACCTGATATTTTGCATATTTTCATGCCTTGTTCAACATGCCATAACTCCCTGTGTGCTGCTCTGTTTTGCGTGCATAATATATCAAAATGTTCGCCATTAGATGCTCTACATTTTATTCCATTGTGTCATGTTCATTTGAGTTCATCTTGATGCCTGAAACATCGTTGCAAGACTGCTATATGATGTTAATCTGCTGAAACTATTATAACTTGGTGATTTGTCATTTTTGTTGCATTTGATGTGTGCATCCTATGAGGTTGATGTCTACATGAGTTTTGAACTACATCATGCCATATTTAGAGGGGTGTATGCCATGTATTTTTTTGATCAATGTGGTGACTAGAACAAGCTTGCAAACTAGGCTTCGTGATGTTGCTGATTTCAGTCCCTGTTCTGCTGTTATTTTTGTGCCATGTAAACTTGATGCTACAGAGAGATCCAAGCATATTTTGAGATACTTCAGTAAGGATGTTTTGAACATATGCTTATTCTATATCCATTCATGCCCCTTTTTGCAATTATGGAGTAGTCTAGAATGTCATTTTCTTGCTCTACTTTTGCTATAAAATGTTTCCTGGCAGATTGTTTACATGTTATTCAATTTTGCCAAGGTTGTTATAGTTGGTCCTTGCATGCTATGAACTTGTTCTTGCCTTGGTTAGTTTCATAAACATGTCTTCTTGATGATGCTATGCTTATCTTGTCATGCAATGACTTGTGGTGAGTGTATCGAGCTCGTGTAGTGTACTTACTGTTGCTGTTTTGCTAAACTGAATCTGTTATTTTGTGATGCTATGTAAACCTGCTGTTACAAGTCATTCTATGCATAATCTGGAGATGTTCACTGAGGATTTTTTGTTCTACATGTCATGCTCTATCCATCCATGCCCCTGGTTGCATTTATAGCTTGCTGTAACTTGTTGTGATCTTGCTCAAAATTTGCTAAATAATGTTGCTGTCAAGCCTGTTAACATTAAGTTCAGTTTTGCCATGTGTTTTGCTAGTGATCCATGCACCCTATGAACTTGATCTTGCCATGCTTAGCTTCATAAATATGTCTTCTTACTGTTTGTTGCCTTTCCATGCCATGTAATGCTCTGTGGTGAGTGGTTCAAGCTCACCAGCATGCCTACTTATCGTTGTTCCTGCCATGTATGAATCTGTCATATAACTTGCTATGTTTACATGTGTGCCATCATATCTTTTGATCCTTTTTGGTTCATGGTCGGTAAAGGACTTTTGTTCTATGCAATTAGTAGGTTCATTCCATGCCTTTGTTTGCCATGTTAAGTTCCTGTAGCATGTTGTTTGATAGCTCTAAACATTGTAACCTGATGTTATTTTCTGCAAAGTCTGAACTGTTAGTATTTGCAATCTTGCCATGTGTGTTTGAGCATGTTCTACTGATTTCTGGAGATAGCTCAGTGTTCATGTTTTGTTATGCTTTACCTGTAAATCATGCCCATGCCTTTTGTTTTCTTGTTGAGGTCCTGTAGCATGTTGTTTTGATGCTTGCAAGATGCCTAGTTGCTGTTTTGGACAAATTGTTGCTATAACTTGTATAGAGTGTGTGTTGCACCGTTGCTCATTTTTGAGTGTGCTCTATATGGAACTTGCTTAGAATTGCATGTAGTTTCATATTATCATGTTGCGTCCTTGTTTTGATGTGTTTGCTTGATGTTTGGATGCATATTGCATCAATGCCATGTTTGACTTATTTTGCTCATATCTTCTAGGCTATAGCTCCGAATTAAATAAACTTTATATGTAACTTGACTAGAATCTCGTGTAGATCATCTTGGTGCAACTTAAATTTCTGTTTAACAACTCAAACATAATGTTTATTAAGATCTGGACCAATTTCGAAACTTGCATGTGAGGACTTACCAGAATTGTTATATGTTGTTCCCGGCCTCATTTAAACTTGCCTTGATGTGTTAATCTTGTTTGCATCATCTCTTGCCATGAGTAGCTTCATGTAGTATTGTCTTGCATCATACTTGTTTGTGCATCATGTCATGTTCATGTGTGGTGTTTTTACCATGTTGTGTGCTTCTTCTCGATAGTTCCCGTTTCGTTGCGATCGTGAGGATTCGTTCGTCTACGCTTGGTTCATCTTCGTGGCTTCGTCTTCTTCATGGACTCGTTCTTCTTCCTTGCGGGATTTCAGGCAAGATGACCGTCACCTTGGATCTCATTACTATCATTGCTATGCTAGTTGCTTCGTTCTATCGCTTTGCTGCGCTACCTATCTTTTGCTCTTCAAGCCTCCCAAATTGCCATGAAAATCTAACCTTTGACACCCTTCCTAGCAAACCATTGCTTGGCTATGTTACCAATTTTGCTCAGCCCCTCTTGTAGCGTTGTTAGTTGCAGGTGAAGTTGAAGATTGCCCCATGGTGGACAGGTTTATGTTGGGATATCACAATATCTCTTATATTATTAATGCATCTATATACTTGGTAAAGGGTGGAAGACTCGGCCTTATGCCTAGTGTTTTGTTCCACTCTTGCTGCCCTAGTTTCCGTCATACCGTTGTTATGTTCCCGGATTTTGCGTTCCTTACGCGGTTGGGTGATTTATGGGACCCCCTTGACAGTTCGCTTTGAATAAAACCCCTCCAGCAAGGCCCAACATTGGTTTTACCATTTGCCTCACCTAGCCCTTTTTCCCTTGGGTTTCCGGAGCCCGAGGGTCAACTTTATTTTACCCCCCCCCCCCCGGGCCAGTTCTCCTCCGAGTTCTGGTCCAAACCGAGTGATGTCCGGCTCCCCCTAGGCAACCAGGGTCTATGCCAACCCGTCGTCTGGCTCATCCGGTGTGCCCTGAGAACGAGATATGTGCAGCTCCTATCGGGATTTGTCGGCACATCGGGCGGCTTTGCTGGTCTTGTTTTACCATTGTCGAAATGTCTTGTAAACCAGGATTCCGAGTCTGATCGGGTCTTCCTAGGAGAAGGCATATCCTACATTGATCGCGAGAGCTTATCATGGGCTAAGTTGGGACACCCCTGCAGGGTATAATCTTTCAAAAGCCGTGCCCGCGGTTATGCGGCAGATGGGAATTTGTTAATGTCCGGTTGTAGATAACTTGACACCAGATCCAATTTAAAACGCATCAACCGCGTGTGTAGCCGTGATGGTCTCTTTTCGGCGGAGTCCGGGAAGTGAACACGGTTTTGGGTTATGCTTGACGTAAGTAGGAGTTCAGGATCACTTCTTGATCATTGCTGGTTGACGACTGTTCCTTTGCTTCTCTTCTCGCTCTTATTTGCGTATGTTAGCCACCATATCATGCTTAGTCACTGCTGCAACCTCACCACTTTACCCCCTTCCTTTCCCTTTAAGCTTTGCTAGTCTTGATACCCATGGTAATGGGATTGCTGAGTCCTCGTGGCTCACAGATTACTACAACAACAGTTGCAGGTACAAGTTATGCGATGTTCATGACACGAGAGCGATGCTTGCTTGTCTTGAGTTCTTCTTCTGCTTCATCTTTGATCAGGGGATAGGTTCCAGGTCGGCATCCTGGGCTAGCAGGGTGGATGTCATTTGAGTTTCTGTTTGTGCTTCATCCGTAGTCGGATGATGATCTTATGTATGATGTATTGTTGTATTCGTGTGGCATTGTATGCCTCTTGTATGTATCCCCATCTATTATGTAATGTTGATGTAATGATATCCACCTTGCAAAAGCGTTTCAATATGTGGTTCTATCCTTGGTGGGACCTTCGAGTCTCTTTAGGATAGTATCGCATATTGGGCGTGACAGGGTCCTCGGGGTGCCGGCTCATCTCACATGGGTCGGACAGTTGGGTCGCACCGTATCTGGACCGAAGACCTTTTGTGCCTTGGTCTGTACCCCAAGTCAAGATGGAAGATTGGTGTTTCCTTGATGTAACCGACTATCTATAAACCCTAGTACCCCTGGTGTCTATATAAACAAGGGGGTTCAGTCCATAGAGGCTAGGAGAACAATCGCCATCCTACTAGTTAGGGTTTAGTTCCTCTGATCTCGAGGTAGATCAACTCTGTAACCCCCATATACACAAGCAATATAATTAAGTAGGACGTAGGGTATTACCTATTAGAGAGGGCCTAAACCTGGGTAAATATCGTGTTCGGCATCCCTTGTTCCCCATCGATCCAAGATCCACAGTTCCATACCCCCTACCCGAGATCCGCTGGTTTTGACACCGACAAACGGCGTGAGAAAAAAGTTTGATGAGTCCCTTTAGTGATCCTGTAAAGGAGAAAAAAGGATTCTTGCATTTGTCCCTAGAGGTGACCCTGAGTTATCGAAACACGAGAGGAAGCGTGCCTTGAATACAAGGATTTCTAGCAAGCTTTGCAAGAGAATTAAATTTCAGTTCTTGAACCAGATCAAATCAAGTTGCGCAATTGAACTCTTATAAATAAAAACAGGCATGAGTATGAGGTCTTGTTCTTACAACCATATATTTGCAAATGATATCATCATGATGATCGTTGGTGCTCTGGAAGTCAACATCAGGATGTGCTTGCAATGTCTTGAAGTGTGGGATGTGTCCAAATTTTGCCTTGACCGGCACGCGTCCTGCATGAAGAGTTAGTTATCCAACCGAAGGACCTATCTGTCATGTGGGGTTGAATTGGTTATTAAGATAAATTAGATAAAAGCATTGGGCGTTTAATGACTACACCTCTGGTATCCCCAGAGATAGGATTCACGCCACCGTACTAAACCTTTCTATAACTGGTGTTCAGAATGGCGTTTCACGGTCTATCTGCCCCTAGCTTCTGTGTGGCTCGATCTTTGTGATCCTGGGTACTTGCAGGGACAAAGATCACGAATAAGACAAATAGACATCTATGAAGTAATTTTATTTCACACATACGAGATATCAAAATACTTCCACCGATCCTTCCATCAAATACACAAGGCTGCAAGGCTATGCCTCAACCCATGACCTTACCGAACTTCTCACACATGGCGATCAAATCACAAGAAGAAACCATTGAAAAACACACCATGAAGATTGATTTATAGTATGTCTTAAAATAGTTGTCGGATGCAATACATGATTGCAAAGTATAGACAATCCTCGTAGGTCAAATCCGATGACAAATCATAAAAAAACTATTAGCCTCACCATCAAATCCATCTATACAAAATGCAAATCATGTGGCTTGTGTAGAAATCCATGAGCCACTAAACTAGATCTATGAGAAAAGATGAAGAAATTTGACCCTGTGCAAATCATAGAGAACCTAGATGATGTAGGGTGGAACCTTAATCGCTGACCTTTCATGAAAAGGAGGGGATTTCGTGAAGAACACGAAGAACAAAAGAGAGGAAAACAAACAAATCAACTAGATCCAATAACACATGTGTTAAATCCACATACAAAAAGGGGAGATACAAGATCCAAAGTCAACAAAGGGGGGGTACAAAAGGGGAACTAGTTCATCCCAATCCTTGAAGGAAAGAGGTCTCGAATCCTTGGAGGATCTTCCCACAAGGGGGTCTTGAATCCACTTTTGGGATCTTCTCCTAGGTGGTCTTGGTCTCCATAGGAGTAGGGATAAGTGGATTTGCAAAGCTCTGTCTCAATCTTGAGCTATCACAATGCTAACTCTAAAACATGCGCGGAGGAGTAGTACATATAGTTTAGGGGTAGGTAGAGTTACATGGGCTTCAGCCCAAGTCACACACGTAGGCATGATCCGGATGATCCGTATGGTGGCCCAGATGGTCCGGGCTTTGGGGGTCCGGATGATCCGGGCGACCGTCCTGATCTTCCAGATGCGTCGTTGCCGCTATAGGGGGTCCGGTTGTCTGGGTCGGTGTTCGAACGTCCGAGCTGGTTTGAATGATCCGGGAGCTAGTCCAGATGATTCAGCTTTGTCGAGGGGGCTGTTGTACTCTTGGTGCGCGGTAGCCATATCGTCTAGAGGAAGGTCCGGATCGTCCAGGCTTTTTCCGGGTCATCCGGGACTTGGTCCGCATCATCCGGGCAACCTCTGACTTGCTCTTTTTCTTCTTCATCTTCACGTTCTTCTTCCTCCTTCGTTCGGCCTTGCTCCTTAGCCTCTCCATGTCTAGTTCCTTGGTGCCTGAGTATGCAAAGTGTCTTCGCTTGAGGTAGTAGCCATGTCTCATGTGATTCAAAAGGGAATTGTGAGAGGAGAGATGTCACCTCGGTCTCGAGAACTCTTGCACGTGCACGTGTTCAGTCCACTTGGCACTTGGGGAGAGGAAGGTAGGTCCTGGGGATGACCTTGGGATGCTCCGCATAACTAGAGGTCGCGCGGCTGGACAACCAGAAGAAGGTGCGAGATTGTGGTGAAGCGTGAGAATTCCAAGAACGTTTTAACGGAGGTGGCAAGGGCCAAATCATAGCGTCACGAGCTTTGGTAGTGGCATGAAACAAAGGCCGCACAGGGATCTGGGCAGAGGCAGAAGGGAATACATGTCTTGAAATATCCGCGATGCCAATATTTTTAGGGTGGATGGAGGTCGCACTATATCGCCCCACCCACCCTTCAGGTTCCCAGGCTCGTGGACTGAATTTGAAGCATCATTCAAAAATAACAACGATTGAGACCGGGACGATGACTTTGCTAAAGTGACATTTTCCGCCAAATTCATGATAATAGTGTTTGGTATGTCAATCCATCCGATATGGCGACTCTCCACTTGATGGGGGAACACCTAAGGGGTAGGCCCAAGGATACGTATGGTCCAGCCTCGGCCCCAACCCATCAATGTTATAGTCCAAGAGATCACTATCCAAGGGGTTCTTCATATAAAGACTAAGTGTCGGTGGAAACGACACCTATGGGATCACGGGAATCCCTACTACGGTTGCGGGGTGCGGGGTCGTGAAAAGAGCAGGATCAACAATCAGCAGAAGCACTCGGGTCGTTTACCCAGGTTCAGGCCGCGAGGATGCGTAATACCCTAGTCCTGCTTTGGTGTGTATATCTGTGTTCTTGGAGTACTTGAGCTAGCTACGATGAGTGTAACTTGTCCAAGGGTCCGAATCCTTCTCCTAGATGCCTCGGGCCTCCTTTTATAGTAAAGGGGATCGCCACAGTGGCACACAGGAGGTGGCATCGGTGTATAGTGGCTAAGCTTATCGCTTAGCCATTACGGGACAAGAAGCATTTAATGCGCCTCTTAGGTGTCCCCCTCACTTTACCGCCGCCTCGCCCTGCTTTGACACGTGCCCGGGCCAGCGAGGCGGTCAGTGCCATGTAGGCTGGCAGGCTGCTGAGGTGGCGTGGTTGAAGGGCCTTCACGAAGATTTGCATGCCACCACGTAGGTGCTCGCTGAGTTGGCTTGGAAGCCTCACGTCAACACACAGGTGCCTGCCTAGCTGGTGGGCTGGCAGCTGCATGGGAGTGGCGGTGGAACCTTGGCGGGTGTTGGCCTAGATGTGGCCCTGCAGATGTCCTCGGCAAGGGCCTTGCCGTGGCACCGTGGTCATCCCCGGCAAGGGTCTTGCCAGAGGTCTCGTGGATGCCCTCGACAAGGGTTTTGCCGAGGCTCGTCGTCTTCTAATCCTCATGCAATTCCGTGTGCTTCTTGTCTTCACAAAGATCTGCATGCCATCATGGAGGTGCCTCCCGAGCCTTGGTTCCAATGTGGTTGTCGGAAACCTTGGGCTCGAGGGTGGCGTGCTCCGTTGGGGTTGGGCACGTTGTCCCGGCAAGGTCCTTGCCGGGGCCGTGGAGGCCGCCCCGGCAAGGGTCTTGCCAGGGGACCCTACCTCGCCCTCTTGCTTTTTTGTGTATTCGTCCTTGGCGTTGCTTTGACCATCTCGTGGCCTCAGCCTCCTTCCCTTGCCTTGCCAAGTGTGGCCTTGGGCGTGGCTCTGACTACCCGTGCACAGGTAGAGGGGTGCAAAGTAGAACCCTACTTCTGTACACCGACGGGAGCCCCCGGGCCTGGGTCCACATAAGCGCGACGCGTTGTTGGGCCAGGCCCAAAAACGGTGCGCGGGCAGGCAGGGCCGGTTTTGACCATGGTAAACCTTCATCCGCTGCGCTTCCCCAAGATTCGCGTTGAATGCGTGACGTGGTGATCACGCCTGGGGTGACCGAAGCGTGCTTGCGTCATCCTAGGTGAATAGTAAAGAGGTGGCCTGCGTGTCTCTTCAAGATTGCGGGGCTGCTTCTCATTTATGTTTTCTTCTTTGGAACCGTCGTTCCACGCGTCCCACTATGCCAGCCCCTCGTGCCACGTACGCCGCATGCACGGCGCAAGGCGAGTGACAGGCGCACGGAATATGGGAAGACGTGTGCGTGTGGGTTGATACCCATGTGCTTTTAATTGGGCGGGGAGGGCGGTCGACGGCCTCGCCCTCTATCGCCTTAATGAACTGGATTGGCTGAGAGGGGCGGTCGAGCCCTGACCCTGCCCCTTTATAAGGAGGGGAGTGGGAGGGACAGTACCCCTCAGCCCTTTGCCATCTGCCTCTCCCCATCCTTGCTTCTTCCTCCCTTCTGCCATGGTGAGAGGGTGTGCTGACGCTTTGATGGTGGCGGCGAGGGTCTCCGCTCGACAATGCGCCCCTCCGCCCGTGGCGACGGAGCCGGTCGCGAAGGGAAGGGGGAGGGGGCGCGGCCGAGGCCGCCGTGGTGCTCGGGGAAGGGGAGGACGGGGCGGTGCGTTGGCCTCGCCTCTGCCGGCGGTCCCTTCCCCAATGGAGGGCCATGTCGGGGACCAGCCCCGTGAGTTCTTCATCAGGCTGCGCCGGCCGGCGATGTCATCGCCTTCGTCTCCCTACCCCATTCGCTCGGGAGATGGAGCTCGATACGCCGTAGGCGCTGAGATTGCATATGAGGGGTTGTGGAAATAGCGGCACATGGGCCGATGTTGATTTCCCAGCTCCTCATGTCATGTATCTCCGTCGCGGATGGAAGACCTTCACTCACATCCACGGCTTGACGGCAGGGCCCATTCTCTATCAAATTAATGGAGAACGGCCTCCTCTCCGTCAAGGTCTTTGGAGACTTCGGGACTCCCCTGAAGTGCTTCATGGGGAGCTCCTCTGATGACGGAGACTCTTCTTCGAGCGAGAGTGACGAGGAGGACAGCGGCAGCGACGATGAGGGTAGCAGGCGAGAGGATGACGAGTCCGACTAGGTGCCTAACTCGTCGTCCCAGGGCGGTGTCGGCAGCAGCAGCATCTGCACCGGGCCCCTTCTCCCGGTGGGGCCGGCTCTTGAACTTCTCGGGGTCGCCTCCTTGGGCGGCTGGCGCGGGGAGGCTGGAGAAGGCGAAGAAGGCGGGTGGAGGGCCGTCAAGTCGGAGTATGATGGCACCGACGCCTTCGTAGCGTATTGACGGACCACTGCCTCATCTTACAACTCTTCTCCCGGCAGCATCATCACCAGCCCTCTCTCAGGCGGCCACCGACATGTTCTCTTGGCGCCTTCAGTTGCTCATACCTCGCCTAGGCACTCCTTTTGCCCTCTTGCCTTCTTGTTCCGTTTCTCGAGGAGAGGGACAAGAAAGGTATTACGGGCACCTTATCTTTTTCTAGCTTGTAAGCCTACGGGCCTTAGTTAGATTTATAACTTGTAATCCCCTTGCTCGTGTTTACATTCCGTATGAATTGTACCTGTATGGAACATATTAATGAAAAAGGGTGCTTGTCGGGTCTTGTGTATGTGGGCAATGCCCATACCAAGGAATGAATCCTTGTTATTTTTAACATAGACATCGTTTCCCGGCAGTAGGCCTTGCCGCTCCCCTACTTCATTCGACCATACTCACGCCTTTGGCGGAGGCAGGGGCGAAGTAGGGGTGGGCCCTACGCTTGCTTCCTTGCCGCCGCGGCTACAACCAAATTCCGAACCAAGAAGAGGTTCTCAGGTGGCAGGAATGAAGGGAGCACGGCAGCCTTGGAATAAAACGAGGCTTCATACGTCCCAATTTTATACGGAAATGCATAAAGGGGATAAGAAAACTTATCTGAATCCGCAGCCCCCGGCAACCCTAGCTTGCCGTGGGTGGACCTTCGTGTCTTCAGCCGCCGGCAAGCTTGGCTTGCCGGGGCCGGAGCGCCGGCTTGTTCTCTTTCTCCCATATAGCTCGGCAGAAATATTCATGTACCGTGCAAACCAAAGAGGACGGAAAGGAACAGAGAGATGCAAAATCGACCTCTATGCTAGGGGTTAGTCGCCGCTAAGCACTATCAACCCTAACCGAGGGAATGACTCAACCTAGCATGCATGCTATGACTTAGGGCGCCAATGCTTCGTTTATATATGCTCAGGGTCTACGCCTGGATTTGTACAGAGGGTTACATGCCTTGCCGGCAAGGCTTGTACAAAAGGTGGCTTGCCGGGGAGCCCGGCATCCGCGCCTTATGGGTAAAACTTACGAAGATGCTCGATGTTCCAGGAGTTGCTTACTGGAATGACATCTTCGGTCTCCAGGCGGACTGCGTTGGGCCTGGTGACTTGTACTACCCGATAAGGGCCTTCCCACTTTGGCATCAACTTGTTGGAATTCTTGGCCAACTGAACGTGCTGAAGAACAAGATCGCCTTCCTCAAAGCTTTGGGCATGAACCTTGCAACTATGGTAGCGGAGCAAGGCTTGCTGGTAGCGTGCTTCTCTCACAACCGCCCGAAGACGGTCTTCCTCGAGGAGCGTCGTGTCATCTTGCCACAGTTGCTCTTGCTCAAGCTCATCATAAGCGAGCACTCGGGGTGACCCGTATATGAGTTCTGTGGGGGGAACTGCTTCTGCTCCGTATACCAGGGCAAATGGCGTCTGGCCGGTGGCTCAATTTGGCGTCGTTCTGATCGACCATAGAATCGCCGGCAACTCATCAATCCAGCGCCTTCCGCTTTTGTGCAGCCTGTCAAAAGTCTTCGTCCTTAGGCCACGCGGTACTTCAGCATTTTCCCTTTACGCTTGGCCGTTGCTCCGTGGGTGTGCACGGAAGCGAAACAGACCTTGTTGTGAGGTCTTCAATGTATTGCATGAAAGCCTGGCTTGTGAACTGTGTGCCGTTGTCAGTGATGACTCTGTTCGGCACACCAAAGCGGAAAAGTAGCCCCTTAAAGAATTTGACGGCTGATTGTGCAGTCACCTTCCTCACTGCTTCCACCTCCAGCCACTTTGTGAACTTGTTGATTGCAACATACAAGTACTCAAAGCCCCCGACGGCACGGGGAAAAGGGCCCAATATGTTGAGCCCCCAGACCGAGAACGGCCAGGAGAGAGGGATTGTCTGCAGGGCTTGAGCTGGCTGATGAAGCTTCTTTGAATGGAACTGGCACGCTTCACACTTGGTTACTAGTGCCGTCGCATCCTGGAGGGAAGTGGGCCAGAAGAAACCTTGCCGGAAAGCCTTGCCGGCAAGGGCCCTCGATCCTATGTGGGAGCCACATATGCATCCATGTATCTCCGCCAATCGCTCCAATCCTTCCTCCCGGGGGATGCACTTCAATTTCACTCATTTTGGTCTTTTTCTGTACAGAATGCTGTCAATGAACTGGTACAGGGCAGACCGGCGGGCTACTTTCTCTGCTTCTTCCTGCTCCTTAGGAAGCTCCCCTGTTTGGAGGAATCAGACGGTATGCTGCACCCATGTTGGAGCCTGTGACTTGACGGCAAGGACCAAAGGCATTTCCTCTGCTGTGCGAACGGTTGCCTCCACGGCAAGGGCTTGGCGCCCCGTCGGAGTTGGTTGTCCCACGGCAGACTCGGCTTCCACGGCAACATCTCCGCCAGCGGCCCCGGGGGGCTCGGTGGCGAAGTACTTGCCGGGGCCTGACTTCCTCCGCTTGTTCTGCTCTGTTGATGGTTCAACGGATGGTTGAGTTAAGCGAAGCACAAAAGTACCTGGTTCCACAGGTAGCTTGAGGGCGGCGCGCTTCGACAGGTAGTCGGCAATGTCGTTCCCCACTCGAGGGACATGCTCTGCCTATATACTGTCAAAGTGCTCCTCCAGTTTCCTCACTTCATCTACATAGGCTTCCATCAACGGGCTTTGATAATGCTTGTTGATTTGCCGGACGACAAGCTATGAATCGCCCCTGACGATGAGCTTTTTGACCCCGAGGTCTGCCGCGATCCTGAGACCAGCAAGCAATCCCTCGTACTCAGCAGTGTTGTTCGTCGACATCTCCCTCAGAAAGTGCATCTGGATCACGTACTTGAGGTGCTCTCCGGTGGGTGCGACGATAAGCACACCAGCACCGGCGCCTTGTAGCGAAAAAGCCCCATCAAAGCACATAATCCAGTTGCGACTTGTTTCCTTGCCGGGGAGAGTGGTCTCCTGGATTTCTTCGTCGGGCGTCGAGGTCCATTCGGCAATGAACTCCGCCAAGACTCTGCTCTGAATTGTCGAGGTGCTTTCTAATTTCAAACAAAAACTTGACAGCTCCAAGGGCCATTCCACAATCCTCACCATTGCATCTGGGTTATGCAGTATCCGTTGCAACGGGAGGCGGGTGACGATGGTGATCTCGTGTGCTTGGAAGTAATGACGCAGCTTCCTCGAGGCCATAAGGAGGCCGAAGAGCAATTTTTGTACACCGGAGTACCTTGACCTAGCCCCTTGCAAGAGGGAGTTGACAAAGTAAACTGGGTGCTGCACCATCTTATTCTTTTGCACCACTTCACCTGGTTGCGTGGGTCCTGTCGCACTGGTGTTAGATCTTGCCGGGACCAGGCCCTGCTGGGGAGAGTTATGGCTCGCCATCCATCAACTATGCCGTTGCCGCTGCCTCTTCATCATCCTCCCTCTGCGCCACCAGTGCGGCGCTGACCACTTGATTCGTTGCCACAAGATACAGCAACAACGGTTCTTGTGGTTTGGGCGCAACCAACACTGGGGTGGAGGAGAGGTATTTCTTCAAATCCTGCAGCGCTGCCTCGGCCTCCGGGGTCCACTCCATTGGGCTTGCCTTCATCAAGATCTTGAAAAAGGGAAGGGCATGCTCAGCAGACTTGGAGATGAATCTGCTCATGCCGGCGACACAGCCAGTGAGCCGACGCACATCCTTGATCCGCTTAGGTGACTCAATCTGCTCAATGGCCTTGATCTTGTCCGGGTTCGCCTCAATCCCATGCTGCGACTCAAAGAACCCGAGAAGTTTGCCGGACGGGACACCGAAAACACACTTCTTAGGGTTCAGCTTGAGGTTGATCTTGCATAGATTTGCAAACGTCTCCTCCAGATCTTGCACAAGTGTTTCCTTGTTATTGGTTTTGACCACTATGTTCATCGGCCCGGGCATCTTCAGCCTGTTGTAGGCGTAATGGGAAGCTACCATGAACTTGGCCAGCGCCGGGCGGCCGAGGATCCCGTTGTAGGGCAAGGGGATCTCGGCTACATCGAAGACAATCTTCTCCGTCCTGTAGTTCAACTCGCGTCCAAATGTCACGGGCAGCGTGACTTTTCCCTTCGGTTGGCTCCTCCTCGGGTTGACCCCTTGAAATGTGCCTGTCTCTTCGAGATCTCCATCAGGAATCTGCAGCCTTTTGATCACAACAGGCGAGATAAAATTCAGATCGGCCCTGCCGTCAACTAGCATCTTCATCACCTTGAGGTTGCGGATCGTTGGTGAAACCAACAACGGTAGACACCCGACCTCAGTAGTGTGGTCAAGGTGTTCCTCAGTGTTGAAGATGATAGGTGTGCTGGACCACTTAAGTGGCTTCCGTGCGTCGAGTGATGGCTCCACCGCTGTGATCTCACGCACCCACTGCTTGAGCTGGCGGTGAGATGCGTGCAGCGAGGCGCCACCGTCGACGCACATGGCCTCTGTAGCCTTCTGAAACTCGTGGTCGCCAGACTCGTCGTCCTCCTCATGATCATCGTCTTCATGCTTCTTGTCGCGGCCTCGGGCGGGCCTCTCTTGCTGATTATCCTTGCCGCGGCGGCCTCCTTGGCCACCACCCTTCTTGCTGGATCCTTCGGCACCATCTTGACCCTTCTCTTTGTCCCGCCTCTCATATTCAGCTTTTTGCTTCTCAGCGAGCAGCTCAACTTGTCGGCAGTTCTGGAGGTCGTGGCCTTTGGTGCGGTGGATCTTGCAATACTGCTTGTCAGAGCCCCCTGGCTTGTCGGCAGCCGCCAAGGCCCGGCAAGTGCCACACCCAGCAACCTCCTTGTCGGGGTCGCTTGCCTTGGCCTTCTTGGCAGTGCCAGTGTCGTCGGATCCCTCGATAGCAAGCATAGTCTTGCCCTTGCGCTTTCTATTACGGCGCCGACCCTTCTTTGTCGGGGCGGCGGTGTCGTCGTTTGTGGAGTCGGTTTCCACACTGGCGTCCTCGCCGGGGTACTTCCTTCCCCTCTTCATCCCGAGCGCACCTGTCGGCCAGGACGTAAAGTTCGGCCACATCCTTGACCTTGTTCATCGCTAGCTCCTCACGCATCTTGTGGTTGTGCACATTCTGATGAAATTCACTAATCACGGCGGCGGGATGAATGTCTGGGATGTTGTACTGCACTCGGCTGAACCTTTGGATGTACTTGCGCGGGTTTTCTCCTTCCTTCTAGGGGATGATGTGCAAATCGCTCGCCTGGCCATGAGCTTGATGGCCTCCAGTGAAGGCACCAACAAACTCATGACACAGATCCGACCAAGAAGAAATGGAATCCACCGGCAAGTGCATCAACCATGACATAACATTGGGCTTGAGCGCCAGCGGGAAGTAATTGGCAAGCATCTTATCACCGCGGGCTCCAGCAGCTTGCATCGCGATGGTGTAGATGCTGAGGAACTCTGACGAGTGAGTCTTGCCGTTGTACTTCTCGCCAACGTCGGGCTTGAACGTGTGGTGGGAGGGCCACTGGAACTGCCGCAGCTCGGGGGTGAAGGCCGGACAACCCACCTCGTAGGGTAGGCCACCGTAGCCTCCCGGTGTTGGGTGGTCCATAGTGGGCCCTGTCCGTCTGTCTGATTGGTGGCATGCATCATGCTGGCGCTCGACGGTGGTTCGAGCGTCTTCAAGGGCTCGCTCTCGAAGAACTTGACGCTGGTAGCGGTGGGTCCGCGGATCGGATGACGCTATGAAGATATTATCGCAAGCATGATCGAGACGGATTGACACCCGCGGAGGCTGGCGTGGGGGAGGAGAGTGCACCGTGGCTGCATCGCCCCCGGCCCTTCCACCGCTGGCATGCGGTGGCTCGGCGGAGCGACGGCCTACGGGCCCCTCTGGTCGCGGCTCATCTTTGTTGGCGATGCCGACGAGGCTCCGGACATTGGCTCTCCACTCGTCGAGCCTCTCCACAGCAGGAGGAAAGTCGAGGAGCAGTTGCGCGCGCGCCAGAGCTTCTGGTGGTGTGGGCGGCGGCGAAAACTGCATGGACCGTGGCGCGCTTCGACTTCTAACTATGTTAGAAGGAGCTCTATCATGGCCCTGCGGCTGTCCGCCATTTTCACTAGCACCTCGGCGTGCATGCTAGCCTTCCTCGTCCCGTGAAGGACACGCCGGACTCTTCCCAGGGTGGCACCCAGGGTCACCAGCGGGGTGGCACTGTTCATCGCGCACAACTTGGGAAGAACGCGCCGTGGGCGCCGGTGTTGGTGTCTTGGAGGTCGTCGCGCCGCCATCGGGCGGCATGGCGACGCCCCTGGAGGGCCCCTTGCCACCTGTGGGGGGCCCAACTCCATCTCTGGAGTTTCCGGTGTGCGGCCCGTCGCCTGGCGCACGAACGATGCCGCTCGCCAGGTCTTGACTACCAGGGTGATGTGGGTGTTCGCGGGTCACGCCACGGATTCTTTCCGCGACCGGCCCACACCTGGCCCGCACCGGTACAGGCAGTCCGGTTCCGGATGAACCGATCGCCGTGGTCGTCTTCCTCTTGGGAGCCATGGCGACGAAGAGCTGTTCGACTAGCTACTAAACCAGATTCTGACGACTGCACCCCCTACCTGGCGTGCCAAAGATGTCGGTGGAAACGACACCTATGGGATCACGGGAATCCCTACTACGGTTGCGGTGCGCGGGGTCATGAGCAGAGCGGGATCAGCAATCAGCACAAGCACTCAGGTCATTTACCTAGGTTTGGGCCGTGAGGATGCTTAATACCCTAGTCCTGCTTTGGTGTGTATATATGTGTTCTTGGAGTTCTTGAGCTGGCTACGATGAGTTTAACTTGTCCAAGGGTCCGAATCCTTCTCATGGATGCATCGGGCCTCCTTTTATAGTCAAGGGGATCGCCACAGTGGCACACAGGAGGTGGCATCGGTGCACAGTGGCTAAGCTTATCGCTTAGCCATTACGGGACAAGACGCATTTAATGCACCTCTTAGGTGTACCCCTCCCTTTACTGCCGCCTCGCCCTGCTTTGGCACACGCTCGGGGCAGCGAGGCGGTCGGCGCCATGTAGGCTGGCAGGCTGCTGACGTGGCGCGGTGGTAGGGCCTTCAGGAAGATTTGCATGCCACCATGTAGGCGCTCGCTGAGTTCGCTTGGAAGCCTCATGTCGACACGCAGGTGCCTGCCTAGCTGGTGGGCTGGCAGCTGCATGGGAGTGGCGGTGGAACCTTGGCGGGTGTGGGCCTGGCTGTGGCCCCGCGGATGTCCTTGGCAAGGCCCTTGCCGGGGCCCCGGCAAGGGCCTTGTCGCGGCACGGTGGTCGTCCCCGGCAAGGGTCTTTCCGGAGGTCTCGTGGATGCCCTTGACAAGGGTTTTGTCGAGGCTTGTCGTCTTCTAATCCTCGTCCAATTATGTGTGCTTCTTGTCTTCACAAAGATCTGCATGCCATCATGGAGGTGCCTCCCGAGCCTTGGTTCCAATGTGGTTGTCGGAAACCTTGGGCTCGAGGGTGGCACGCTCCGTTGGGGTTGGGCACGTTGTCGCGGCAAGGTCCTTGCCGGGGCCATGGAGGCCGCCCCGGCAAGGGTCTTGCCGGGGGACCCTACCTCGCCCTCTTACTCTTTTGTGTATTTGGCCTTGGCGTTGCTTTGACCGTCTTGTGGCCTCGGCCTCCTTCCCTTGCCTTGCCAAGTGTGGCCTTGATCGTGGCTCAGACTGCCTGTGCACAGGTAGAGGGGTGCAGAGTAGAACCCCTACTTCTATACACCGACACTAAGTGGCAACAGTCAGATTCTACTCCGCATTAAACAAGCACCACCAGTCGGTTATCCTGTGGCTAGCAGTAGTCGGATGTACTACATGAGGCTACACTTGAGGTTCGCATGATCTGATGGTGTATTGAATGCTGACATTGCCCAACAAAAGTATATCTAGCTAAACATTGCGATTACCAGTAGTAATGACAATGAAACAGTTGGTTGTGCATGAGACCATAAAGAACATTAATACAAGGCCGTTATGACACCGCTCCTAGCACACTATGGGGGTCTTTGTTTCCAGGGACTTTTGGTGAAAGGACTAGAAAAAGTCCCTCTTAGAGACTTTTTAACCAAATAGGAGGGACTACTAGGGACTAAAAGTTGCTTTTTGGGACTAAATGAAGAAGACTCTCAAAGAGAGTCTTTTTGGGACTTTTTGGGACTTTTCCAACAATGCCCCTCCCTGCACCCATTGCCCCGCCGCCCCATGGTGTTTTTTGGTTGTTATTTTTCTATATACTAGGGATAACATGGTCATTTAATAACCTCTAGGGAAGGACTAGGGACTTTTTAGTCCATGAAAACAAACATGGAGGGACTTTTTAGGGACTAGGAACTTTAGTTGGGACTAGAAAAAGTTCTAGGACTTATGAACCAAACAGGGCCTATATAATCTAGGAGGAGGACACTAGGATGAGGGTTGAACATTCACCTGTAATCTACGTGCAAGAGCAAGAACACCCTTGTGCGTACATCTTTGTGTGTATGTATAAATAACCGAATTTTATATCACCAAGGCCGAAAAACAACGCTCCAACAGATGATGCAGATGTAATTTCTTTTGCTCCAGATTTGCTCTAGATGTAAAATAGGGCACTTGGTGATGCGAATTTGCATCACAAGCCGCGCCCGAGTACAAAATGCAGTCTGCCGCGTAAACACCCAAGTACCTCCTGAAACTTCATTCCCCACCCCCCGCACGACAGCCATGCGACCTCACGCCATCACCGAAACCGCCAGCCGCACCCTCCAACCCCTGTCGCCGGATCCATCCATCACATTCCCGTCGCCGTCAGATTTGCCACTTCCCCGCCGCCCCTCTACTATAAATCGACCAAATGTAAAGCCGCTTTCGCCGCCGCCGTGTCGCCCGATTCAGAAGCCACACCCTGCCTGAATTCGCCACTGCACGGCCTCCACAGCTCCATGTTGCACTTAGTCCGGCCGTCTTGCATCGAGACCGTCGCCCGCGCTATCGTCATCTCTTCGGAGAAGCCGTCGAAGAGAAATTGGGCTTCACGGGGGTGCAGACGCACCCGTCCGATAACTTCGGTGTCGAGTTCTAGTGGGACAGCCGTCACTACTAGCCCGGCACCTTTGCGTCTGCCGACGAGGGCGCGTGTGCATATGGCGTCGCCGCGTGGCGTTCCGGCGGCATGACGATGACGCGGTGTTTCGTGTCGAGTCACAAGATGAATTGTCCGAAGATAAAAAAACGGGAGCAAGCAGGCTTCATGGGCCAAAGAATCTGACCATACGACCAATCGAAGAGAAGAAGAAGAAGTCCTAGATTCACATTGCTCCCGACGAGAGTGACGAAATGGCGATGGCTAGGTTCGCTCAGGAGATCCTCAATACAATCGGAATGAGCTGGGGTTCTATTGGAAGCGTGGCGTCGAGAAAGAGGACGAGACCGGCCCCTTGACGGGATCCTCGTTGAGTCCAACTTGTCGTCAGAGGCTCCACGACTCTGACGGCCCCACCATTGACGTGTTCTGCACACAGTTTGTGAGCGACCCGTCTAGTAGTTTTATGTTTGGTGATGATCAAGTAGAATCAGTATGAAGTAGTATCACTATGATCTAGTATGAACTATGTTTGTTTTGATATGAAGATCAATTGTTGTAACTTTACATCATCTAATGGAGCACTAGTGCCATATTTTACATCATGCGTTGAAGTTGAATGTTTTTTATGATGTAAAAAAATGTTTTTAATGATGTATATTTTATTCCAACCATAATGTAGTGATGTAAAATACATCATCTCTGAACCAACCCGTGGTTGAACGGTTGGGGGACAGTGGTATCTGATGAAGCAATGTACCTAGGGTAGGGTCATGGACCTGTCCAAGATACCCTCCCCAAGGACATCTCTAGAAGAAACCACCTTTCAATCGACCCGGCAATGTTCCACTCGACGGACTCGAAGACACTCGACCATGAAGCCAACCACTCGACAGCCAGGAGACCTAAAGTCACTCTGCACGCAAACGGTCAGTCATTAAGTAGCTTTTATGGTCCTCATAGCACTTTATTTGTGGCGTTACCAGTAACGCCCGATCTTAATGTACCTTAAACCCTGCATAACTGAGGGCCGGAGGGGTCTGGCGGACTCTATATAAGCCACCCCCTCCTCAGTGTAAAGGGTTCGCACCCCTGTAACTCATACGCACATAATCCAGTCGACTGCCTCCGGACTCCGAGACGTAGGGCTGTTACTTCGTCCGAGAAGGGCCTGACTCGTAAACCTCTTGCGTATACAACTACTCCATAGCTAGGATCTTGCCTCTCCATTCCTACCCCCTACATTACTGTCAGACTTAGAACCACGACAGTTGGCGCCCACCGTGGGCAGGTGTCTTAGTGACTTATTGGAGAAGTTGCGATTGTTCCGATCTCCTTCATCATGGTTTCAGGCGGAGTTTTGGTTGAGGGCTGCGAGATCCGTCTCGGCGCGCTCACGATCATCGCCGACGACTCCGCTTGGCTTTAGGAGGCTCCGCTCGACATCGACGCGCTCCCCATCCGTGGGGCGACGCACTTTCGCGCGTGCGTCCGCGGCGCCCTCCTGCGGCAACCGTCGACCCAGTATTGGTCGGCCCCTGTGTCGTCCTCCCTCCCTGTCTCCTGCCGACGCAAGCGCTCCGGTCGGTCGAGGCTTCAGCGGTGGGTGAGGCACGTGGTGGCTCACCAGTCGGCCACCTCCCCAGTCGCGGCGATCGAGCCCGACGAATCTCTCTATGGCCTGTTCGACCTGTCGACTGGCTCCGTAGAGACTGCATCCGAGTGCGATAGCAGTGATCCGGCGGCGGAGGTTCTGATGGTCGATGGACCATGCAGTCCTCCCGGCTTTCCCCGCGCCAACAGAGGCGACGGCGGAGGCGATCCTTCGCATGCCCACGAAGAGTATCTCCCCGAGCCCCTCACTTTGTTGCAGAGGGAAGAACTTCGCCGCTGGAACATGGATGCGCTGCACACTCCTATCGTTGGAGAAACCCCCTAGGCTCGGGCATTAGAGGACGCGCGCTTGGCCAACTTGGCTGAGCGCACTCGACTGGAGAACCTCCAGCGAGCATTCGACGAGCGTGCGCGGCAACGGGTTCCAGAAACCAGTCGATGTCAACTCTTTCCACCACCGACTCAGGTATATCAAACTCCGATTCAGAATCTAGCAGCTATAGCCCGTATAGCAGAGTCGATTCAGCCTTCCCAGTCAGTGGCTGGCAGAGGCTTGTTACAGATCAGAGCATTACTTCGGGCAGTAGAAGATCAAAATTCAGCTGTATCACAGTCACGGAATAGGATACATAGCAGATCCGTCGCTGCAAATACAGTCCAGTCGGCCCATAGCCCAAGATCGCCCTCGAGGCATGAGGAACGTGGAGACCGGCGTGATCAGTACAAGAACCGTGAGCAGTATGATCACCGATTCGATCGTGATGATCGACGTCGAGTGCCCACCCCTCCCCCAAGGGCTTGATCGTACGCGCCTCACCAGCAGGATGACAGACGCCATCACAGTGTTGGGCGAAGGATTCCAGTCGACCCCAGGGAACCAGGCTTTGATGCGAGATCCATTATTGTTCATGGTTTGGTCGACAGGAATAGAGCTCACCGAGAAGGTCATGACAGAGATATACCCACCAGCAGCAGAGTACACGTCTCAGGACCAGAGTGTTTCAGCAGAGCCATCAGGGTCGCGGTGATTCCTCCCAACTTCAGGTTGGCGACTGGAGTCAGTAAGTTCACTGGTGAGTCCAAGCCTGATACTTGGCTTGAAGACTACCGAGTGGTTGTTCAGATTGGCGGCGGCAACGATGAGGTGGCCATGAAACACATGCCTCTTATGTTGGAGGGCTCGGCCAGAGCATGGTTGAATCAGTTAGCACCCATCAGCATTTACACTTGGGTTCTTATTACACCTCATCCCTTTTTCCCTTCCATCTCGGTCCTAAGATCTCGGGACAAGATCTCTTGTTAGTGGAGGAGTGTTGTAACGCCCCGGATTCGATGCGCCAGGTGTCTGCCAGTTATTCGCTGTTGTTCCCATGTAATTTGCTTGCATGTTGCATTTTGCCATGTCATCATCTGCATATCATCTGCATGTTTTCCAAAACTTGCATTCGTTCAGGTTCTCCCATTTCTCTCCATTGTCCGTTCGGAGTCCAGACCTCTCGCGCGTGCCCCGTCGCCCCTCTCAGACCTTGTTTCGTGCGCGGGCGTTAAAGGTTCTCGGAATGGACCGAGGTTTGCCAAGCGGCCTTGTTATAGCACCGGTAGGCCACCTGTCAAGTTTCGTGCCATTTGGAGGTCGTTTGATACTCCAACGGTTAACCGGGGAACCGTAAAAGCCTCGTGTGTGTTGCAGCCCAACACCCCTTCAAAGTGGCCCAAAACCCATCCTAACCCCCTCCATGCTCTCGGTCGTTCGATCACGATCGCGTGGCCGAAAACCGCTCCTCATTTGGACTCTCCTAGCTCCCAGAATCTATATAAAGGCCCTTCCCCTCAATTTTCGCGGATGAATTCTTCCCTAACCCTAGCCTTCTTCTTCCTCCGTGCGCCGGACGCGTCCGTGACGGCCGGACACGTCCGCCCCGCTCCCCCCGTCCACTCCGCAGCTGTCACGTGGCACGCCGCCATCCGCCGCCGCCGCGGCCCGCCCGAGCCCGCGTGTCGCCGCCGCCT
>NC_057804.1:168268730-168287109 GCF_018294505.1 Triticum aestivum
CGCCGCCGGAACCCCGTCGCCGCCTCCCTGCCATGGCCCGCCTCCGCGTCGCCCCGCCCCACAGTGGCCCATCACCGATGGCCTCGCGCGCCTCCCCGCGCCAGCGACCTCGCCAGCCGCCGCCGCAGCTCCGTTTGCGAGCTCGTCGGTCCCGTGCCCTTCTCCGGCCAGATCCGGCGAGGAGACGGCCGGATCCGCCCTCCCCCGGCTTCCCCGACCTCTCCCTCGACCTCGGCCGCCGTCCCTTCCATCTCCGGTGAGCTCTCCGGTCAACCTCGATTTCCGTGCAGACAAGGTTGACCCCGAAAATATCCTAAGTCCCTGATATTTTGCATATTTTCATGCCTTGTTCAACATGCCATAACTCCCTGTGTGCTGCTCTGTTTTGCGTGCATAATATATCAAAATGTTCGCCATTAGATGCTCTATATTTTATTCCATTGTGTCATGTTCATTTGAGTTCATCTTGATGCCTGAAACATCGTTGCAAGACTGCTATATGATGTTAATCTGCTGAAACTGTTATAACTTGGTGATTTGTCATTTTTGTTGCATTTGATGTGTGCATCCTATGAGGTTGATGTCTACATGAGTTTTGAACTACAACATGCCATATTTAGAGGGGTGTATGCCACGTATTTTTTTGATCAATGTGGTGACTAGAACAAGCTTGCAAACTAGGCTTCGTGATGTTGCTGATTTCAGTCCCTGTTCTGCTGTTATTTTTGTGCCATGTAAACTTGATGCTACAGAGAGATCCAAGCATATTTTGAGATACTTCAGTAAGGATGTTTTGAACATATGCTTATTCTATATCCATTCATGCCCCCTTTTTGCAATTATGGAGTAGTCTAGAATGTCATTTTCTTGCTCTACTTTTGCTATAAAATGTTTCCTCGCAGATTGTTTACATGTTATTCAATTTTGCCAAGGTTGTTGTAGTTGGTCCTTGCATGCTATGAACTTGTTCTTGCCTTGGTTAGTTTCATAAACATGTCTTCTTGATGATGCTATGCTTATCTTGTCATGCAATGACTTGTGGTGAGTGTATCGAGCTCGTGAAGTAGTGTACTCACTGTTGCTGTTTTGCTAAACTGAATCTGTTATTTTGTGATGCTATGTAAACCTGCTGTTACAAGTCATTCTATGCATAATCTGGAGATGTTCACTAAGGATTTTTTGTTCTACATGTCATGCTCTATCCATCCATGCCCCTGGTTGCATTTATAGCTTGCTGTAACTTGTTGTGATCTTGCTCAAAATTTGCTAAATAATGTTGCTGTCAAGCCTGTTAACATTAAGTTCAGTTTTGCCATGTGTTTTGCTAGTGATCCATGCACCCTATGAACTTGATCTTGCCATGCTTAGCTTCATAAATATGTCTTCTTACTGTTTGTTGCCTTTCCATGCCATGTAATGCTCTGTGGTGAGTGGTTCAAGCTCACCAACATGCCTACTTATCGTTGTTCCTGCCATGTATGAATCTGTCATATAACTTGCTATGTTTACATGTGTGCCATCATATCTTCTGATCCTTTTTGGTTCATGGTCGGTAAAGGACTTTTGTTCTATGCAATTAGTAGGTTCATTCCATGCCTTTGTTTGCCATGTTAAGTTCCTGTAGCATGTTGTTTGATAGCTCTAAACATTGTAACCTGATGTTATTTTCTGCAAAGTCTGAACTGTTAGTATTTGCAATCTTGCCATGTGTGTTTGAGCATGTTCTACTGATTTCTGGAGATAGCTCAGTGTTCATGTTTTGTTATGATTTACCTGTAAATCATGCCCATGCCTTTTGTTTTCTTGTTGAGGTCCTGTAGCATGTTGTTTTGATGCTTGCAAGATGCCTAGTTGTTGTTTTGGACAGATTGTTGCTATAACTTGTATAGAGTGTGTGTTGCACCGTTGCTCCTTTTTGAGTGTGCTCTATATGAAACTTGCTTAGAATTGCATGTAGTTTCATATTATCATGTTGCGTCCTTGTTTTGATGTGTTTGCTTGATGTTTGGATGCATTTTGCATCAATGCCATGTTTGACTTATTTTGCTCATATCTTCTAGGCTGTAGCTCCGAATTAAATAAACTTTATATGTAACTTGACTAGAATCTCGTGTAGATCATCTTGGTGCAACTTAAATTGCTGTTTAACAACTCGAACATAATGTTTATTAAGATCTGGACCAATTTCGAAACTTGCATGTGAGGACTTACCAGAATTGTTATATGTTGTTCCCGGCCTCATTTAAACTTGCCTTGATGTGTTAATCTTCTTTGCATAATCTCTTGCCATGAGTAGCTTCATGTAGTCTTGTCTTGCATCATACTTGTTTGTGCATCATGTCATGTTCATGTGTGGTGTTTTTACCATGTTGTGTGCTTCTTCTCGATAGTTCCCGTTTCGTTGCGATCGTGAGGATTCGTTCGTCTACGCTTGGTTC
The DNA here is from genome assembly GCF_018294505.1 of Triticum aestivum. Lineage (NCBI taxonomy): Eukaryota > Viridiplantae > Streptophyta > Magnoliopsida > Poales > Poaceae > Triticum > Triticum aestivum. Next base: position 168,271,169 of record NC_057804.1, read on the forward strand.
ATCTTCGTGGCTTTGTCTTCTTCATGGACTCGTTCTTCTTCCTTGCGGGATTTCAGGCAAGATGACCGTCACCTTGGATCTCATTACTATCATTGCTATGCTAGTTGCTTCGTTCTATCGCTTTGCTGCGCTACCTATCTTTTGCTCTTCAAGCCTCCCAAATTGCCATGAACATCTAACCTTTGACACCCTTCCTAGCAAACCATTGCTTGGCTATGTTACCAATTTTGCTCAGCCCCTCTTGTAGCGTTGTTAGTTGCAGGTGAAGTTGAAGATTGCCCCATGGTGGACAGGTTTATGTTGGGATATCACAATATATCTTATATTATTAATGCATCTATATACTTGGTAAAGGGTGGAAGACTCGGCCTTATGCCTGGTGTTTTGTTCCACTCTTGCTGCCCTAGTTTCCGTCATACCGTTGTTATGTTCCCGGATTTTGCGTTCCTTACGCGGTTGGGTGATTTATGGGACCCCCTTGACAGTTCGCTTTGAATAAAACTCCTCCAGCAAGGCCCAATATTGGTTTTACCATTTGCCTCACCTAGCCCTTTTTCCCTTGGGTTTCCAGAGCCCGAGGGTCATCTTTATTTTACCCCCCCCCCCCGGGCCAGTTCTCCTCCGAGTGCTGGTCCAGACCGAGTGATGTCCGGCGCCCCCTAGGCAACCAGGGTCTATGCCAACCCGTCGTCTGGCTCATCCGGTGTGCCCTGAGAACGAGATATGTGCAGCTCCTATCGGGATTTGTCGGCACATCGGGCGGCTTTGCTGGTCTTGTTTTACCATTGTCGAAATGTCTTGTAAACCAGGATTCCGAGTCTGATCGGGTCTTCCTAGGAGAAGGCATATCCTACGTTGATCGCGAGAGCTTATCATGGGCTAAGTTGGGACACCCCTGCAGGGTATAATCTTTCGAAAGCCGTGCCCGCGGTTATGCGGCAGATGGGAATTTGTTAATGTCCGGTTGTAGATAACTTGACACCAGATCCAATTTAAAACGCATCAACCGCGTGTGTAGCCGTGATGGTCTCTTTTCGGCGGAGTCCGGGAAGTGAACACGGTTTTGGGTTATGCTTGACGTAAGTAGGAGTTCAGGATCACTTCTTGATCATTGCTAGTTGACGACTGTTCCTTTGCTTCTCTTCTCACTCTTATTTGCGTATGTTAGCCACCATATCATGCTTAGTCACTGCTGCAACCTCACCACTTTACCCCCTTCCTTTCCCTTTAAGCTTTGCTAGTCTTGATACCCATGGTAATGGGATTGCTGAGTCCTCGTGGCTCACAGATTACTACAACAACAGTTGCAGGTACAAGTTATGCGATGTTCATGACACGAGAGCGATGCTTGCTTGTCTTGAGTTCTTCTTCTGCTTCATCTTCGATCAGGGGATAGGTTCCAGGTCGGCATCCTGGGCTAGCAGGGTGGATGTCATTTGAGTTTCTGTTTGTGCTTCATCCGTAGTCGGATGATGATCTTATGTATGATGTATTGTTGTATTCGTGTGGCATTGTATGCCTCTTGTATGTATCCCCATCTATTATGTAATGTTGATGTAATGATATCCACCTTGCAAAAGCGTTTCAATATGTGGTTCTATCCTTGGTGGGACCTTCGAGTCTCTTTAGGATAGTATCGCATATTGGGCGTGACAGGGTCCTCGGGGTGCTGGCTCATCTCACCTGGGTCGGACAGTTGGGTCGCACCGTATCTGGACCGAAGACCTTTTGTGCCTTGGTCTGTACCCCAAGTCAAGATGGAAGATTGGTGTTTCCTTGATGTAACCGACTATCTATAAACCCTAGTACCCCTGGTATCTATATAAACAAGGGGGTTCAGTCCGTAGAGGCTAGGAGAACAATCGCCATCCTACTAGTTAGGGTTTAGTTCCTCTGATCTCGAGGTAGATCAACTCTGTAACCCCCATATACACAAGCAATATAATTAAGTAGGACGTAGGGTATTACCTATTAGAGAGGGCCTAACCTGGGTAAATATTGTGTTCGGCATCCCTTGTTCCCCATCGATCCAAGATCCACAGTTCCATACCCCCTACCTGAGATCCGCTGGTTTTGACACCGACAAACGGCGTGAGAAAAAAGTTTGATGAGTCCCTTTAGTGATCCTGTAAAGGAGAAAAAAGGATTCTTGCCTTTGTCCCTAGAGGTGACCCTGAGTTATCGAAACACGAGAGGAAGCGTGCCTTGAATACAAGGATTTCTAGCAAGCTTTGCAAGAGAATTAAATTTCAGTTCTTGAACCAGATCAAATCAAGTTGCGCAATTGAACTCTTATAAATAAAAACAGGCATGAGTATGAGGTCTTGTTCTTACAACCATATATTTGCAAATGATATCATCATGATGATCGTTGGTGCTCTGGAAGTCAACATTAGGATGTGCTTGCAATGTCTTGAAGTGTGGGATGTGTCCAAATTTTGCCTTGACCGGCACGCGTCCTGCATGAAGAGTTAGTTATCCAACCGAAGGACCTATCTGTCATGTGGGGTTGCCTTGGTTATTAAGATAAATTAGATAAAAGCATTGGGCGTTTAATGACTACACCTCTGGTATCCCCAGAGATAGGATTCACGCCACCGTACTAAACCTTTCTATAACTAGTGTTCAGAATGGCGTTTCACGGTCTATCTGCCCCTAGCTTCTATGTGGCTCGATCTTTGTGATCCTGGGTACTTGCAGGGACAAAGATCACGAATAAGACAAATAGACATCTATGAAGTAATTTATTTCACACATACGAGATATCAAAATACTTCCACCGATCCTTCCGTCAAATACACAAGGCTGCAAGGCTATGCCTCAACCCATGACCTTACCGAACTTCTCACACATGGCGATCAAATCACAAGAAGAAACCATTGAAAAACACACCATGAAGATTGATTTATAGTATGTCTTAAAATAGTTGTCGGATGCAATACATGATTGCAAAGTATAGACAATCCTCGTAGGTCAAATCCGATGACAAATCATAAAAAAACTATTAGCCTCACCATCAAATCCATCTATACAAAATGCAAATCATGTGGCTTGTGTACAAATCCATGAGCCACTAAACTAGATCTATGAGAAAAGATGAAGAAATTTGACCCTGTGCAAATCATAGAGAACCTAGATGATGTAGGGTGGAACCTTAATCGCTGACCTTTCATGAAAAGGAGGGGATTTCGTGAAGAACACGAAGAACAAAAGAGAGGAAAACAAACAAATCAACTAGATCCAATAACACATGTGTTAAATCCACATACAAAAAGGGGAGATACAAGATCCAAAGTCAACAAAGGGGGGGTACAAAAGGGGAACTAGTTCATCCCAATCCTTGAAGGAAAGAGGTCTCGAATCCTTGGAGGATCTTCCCACAAGGGGGTCTTGAATCCACTTTTGGGATCTTCTCCTAGGTGGTCTTGGTCTCCATAGGAGTAGGGATAACTGGATTTGCAAAGCTCTGTCTCAATCTTGAGCTATCACAATGCTAACTCTAAAACATGCGCGGAGGAGTAGTACATATAGTTTAGGGGTAGGTAGAGTTACATGGGCTTCAGCCCAAGTCACACACGTAGGCATGATCCGGATGATCCGTATGGTGGCCCAGATGGTGCGGGCTTTGGGGGTCCGGATGATCTGGGCGACCGTCCTGATCTTCCAGATGCGTCGTTGCCGCTATAGGGGGTCCGGTTGTCTGGGTCGGTGTTCGAACGTCCGAGCTAGTTTGAATGATCTGGGAGCTAGTCCGGATGATTCAGCTTTGTCGAGGGGGCTGTTGTACTCTTGGTGCGCGGTAGCCATATCGTCTAGAGGAAGGTCCGGATCATCCAGGCTTTTTCCGTGTCATCCGGGACTTGGTCCGCATCATCCGGGCAACCTCTGACTTGCTCTTTTTCTTCTTATCTTCATGTTCTTCTTCCTCCTTCGTTCGGCCTTGCTCCTTAGCCTCTCCATGTCTAGTTCCTTGGTGCCTGAGTATGCAAAGTGTCTTCGCTTGAGGTAGTAGCCATGTCTCATGTGATTCAAAAGGGAATTGTGAGAGGAGAGATGTCACCTCGGTCTCGAGAACTCTTGCACGTGCACGTGTTCAGTCCACTTGGCACTTGGGGAGAGGAAGGTAGGTCCATGGGGATGACCTTGGGATGCTCCGCATAACTAGAGGTCGCGCGGCTGGACAACCAGAAGAAGGTGCGAGATTGTGGTGAAGCGTGAGAATTCCAAGAACGTTTTAACGGAGGTGGCAAGGGCCAAATCATAGCGTCACGAGCTTTGGTAGTGGCATGAAACAAAGGCCGCACAGGGATCTAGGCAGAGGCAGAAGGGAATACATGTCTTGAAATATCCACGATGCCAATATTTTTAGGGTGGATGCAGGTCGCACTATATCGCCCCACCCACCCTTTAGGTTCCCAGGCTCATGGACTGAATTTGAAGCATCATTCAAAAATAACAACGATTGAGACCGGGACGATGACTTTGCTAAAGTGATATTTTCCGCCAAATTCATGATAATAGTGTTTGGTATGTCAATCCATCCGATATGGCGAGTCTCCACTTGATGGGGGAACACCTAAGGGGTAGGCCCAAGGATACGTATGGTCCAGCCTTGGCCCCAACCCATCAATGTTATAGTCCAAGAGATCACCATCCAAGGGGTTCTTCAAATAAAGACTAAGTGTCGGTGGAAACGACACCTATGGGATCACGGGAATCCCTACTACGGTTGCGGGGTGCGGGGTCGTGAAAAGAGCAGGATCAACAATTAGCAGAAGCACTCGGGTCGTTTACCCAGGTTCAGGCCGCGAGGATGCGTAATACCCTAGTCCTGCTTTGGTGTGTATATCTGTGTTCTTGGAGTACTTGAGCTAGCTACGATGAGTGTAACTTGTCCAAGGGTCCTAATCCTTCTCCTAGATGCCTCGGGCCTCCTTTTATAGTCAAGGGGATCGCCACAGTGGCACACAGGAGGTGGCATCGGTGTATAGTGGCTAAGCTTATCGCTTAGCCATTACGGGACAAGAAGCATTTAATGCGCCTCTTAGGTGTCCCCCTCACTTTACCGCCACCTCGCCCTGCTTTGACACGTGCCCGGGCCAGCAAGGCGGTCAGTGCCATGTAGGCTGGCAGGCTGCTGAGGTGGCGTGGTTGAAGGGCCTTCACAAAGATTTGCATGCCACCACGTAGGTGCTCGCTGAGTTGGCTTGGAAGCCTCACGTCGACACACAGGTGCCTGCCTAGCTGGTGGGCTGGCAGCTGCATGGGAGTGGCGGTGGAACCTTGGCGGGTGTTGGCCTAGCTGTGGCCCTGCGGATGTCCTCGGCAAGGGCCTTGCCGTGGCACCGTGGTCATCCCCGGCAAGGGTCTTGCCGGAGGTCTCGTGGATGCCCTCGACAAGGGTTTTGCCGAGGCTCGTCGTCTTCTAATCCTCATGCAATTCCGTGTGCTTCTTGTCTTCACAAAGATCTGCATGCCATCATGGAGGTGCCTCCCGAGCCTTGGTTCCAATGTGGTTGTCGGAAACCTTGGGCTCGAGGGTGGCGCGCTCTGTTGGGGTTGGGCACGTTGTCCCGGCAAGGTCCTTGCCGGGGCCGTGGAGGCCGCCCCGGCAAGGGTCTTGCCAGGGGACCCTACCTCGCCCTCTTGCTTTTTTGAGTATTCGGCCTTGGCGTTGCTTTGACCATCTCGTGGCCTCAGCCTCCTTCCCTTGCCTTGCTAAGTGTGGCCTTGGGCGTGGCTCTGACTACCCGTGCACGGGTAGAGGGGTGCAAAGTAGAACCCCTACTTCTGTACACCGACAGGAGCCCCCGGGCCTGGGTCCACATAAGCGCGACGCGTTGTTGGGCCAGGCCCAGAACGGTGCGCAGGCAGGCAGGGCCGGTTTTGACCGTGGTAAACCTTCATCCGCTGCGCTTCCCCAAGATTCGCGTTGAATGCGTGACGTGGTGATCACGCCTGGGGTGACCGAAGCGTGCTTGCGTCACCCTAGGTGAATAGTAAAGAGGTGGCCTGCGTGTCTCTTCAAGATTGCGGGGCTGCTTCTCATTTACGTTTTCTTCTTTGGAACCGTCGTTCCACGCGTCCCACTATGCCAGCCCCTCGTGCCACGTACGCCGCATGCACGGCGCAAGGTGAGTGACAGGCGCACGGAATATGGGAAGACGTGTGCGTGTGGGTTGATACCCACGTGCTTTTAATTGGGCGGGGAGGGCGGTCGACGGCCTCGCCCTCTATCACCTTAATGAACTGGATTGGCTGAGAGGGGCGGTCGAGCCCTGACCCTTCCCCTTTATAAGGAGGGGAGTGGGAGGGACGGTACCCCTCAGCCCTTTGCCATCTGCCTCTCCCCATCCTTGCTTCTTCCTCCCTTCTGCCATGGTGAGAGGGTGTGCTGACGCTTTGATGGTGGCGGCGAGGGTCTCCGCTCGACAATGCGCCCCTCCACCCGTGGCGGCGGAGCCGGTCGCGAAGGGAAGGGGGAGGGGGCGCGGCCGAGGCCGCCGTGGTGCTCGGGGAAGAGGAGGACGGGGCGGTGCGTTGGCCTCGCCTCTGCCGGCGGTCCCTCCCCCAATGGAGGGCCATGTCGGGGACCAGCCCCGTGAGTTCTTCATCAGGCTGCGCCGGCCGGCGATGTCGTCGCCTTCGTCTCCCTACCCCATTCGCTCGGGAGATGGAGCTCGATACGCCGTAGGCGCTGAGATTGCATATGAGGGGTTGTGGAAATAGCGGCACATGGGCCGATGTTGATTTCCCAGCTCCTCATGTCATGTATCTCCGTCGCGGATGGAAGACCTTCACTCGCATCCACGGCTTGACAGCAGGGCTCATTCTCTATCAAATTAATGGAGAACAGCCTCCTCTCCGTCAAGGTCTTTGGAGACTTCGGGACACCCCTGAAGTGCTGCATGGGGAGCTCCTCTGATGACGAAGACTCTTCTTCAAGCGAGAGTGACAAGGAGGACAGCGGCAGCGACGATGAGGGTAGCAGGCGAGAGGATGACGGGTCCGACTAGGTGCCTAACCCGTCGTCCCAGGGCGGTGTCGGCAGCAGCAGCGTCTGCACCGGGCCCCTTCTCCCGGTGGGGCCGGCTCTTGAACTTCTCGGGGTCGCCTCCTTGGGCCGCTGGCGCGGGGAGGCTGGAGAAGGCGAAGAAGGCGGGTGGAGGGCTGTCAAGTCGGAGTATGATGGCACCGACGCCTTCGTAGCGTATTGACGGACCACTGCCTCATCTTACAACTCTTCTTCCGGTAGCATCATCACCAGCCCTCTCTCAGGCGTCCACCGACATGTTCTCTTGGCGCCTTCAGTTGCTCATACCTCGCCTAGGCACTCCTTTTGCCCTCTTGCCGTCTTGTTTCGTTTCCCGAGGAGAGGGACAAGAAAGGTATTACGGGCACCTTATCTTTTTTTAGCTTGTAAGCCTACGGGCCTTAGTTAGATTTATAACTTCTAATCCCCTTGCTCATGTTTACATTCCGTATGAATTGTACCTGTATGGAACATATTAATGAAAAAGGGTGCTTGTTGGGTCTTGTGTATGTGGGCAATGCCCATACCAAGGAATGAATCCTTGTTATTTTTAACATAGACATTGTTGCACGGCAGTAGGCCTTGCCGCTCCCCTACTTCATTCGATCATACTCACGCCTTTGGCGGAGGCAGGGGCGAAGTAGGGGTGGGCCCTATGCTTGCTTCCTTGCCGCCGCGGCTACAACCAAATTCCGAACCAAGAAGAGGTTCTCAGGTGGCAGGAATGAAGGGAGCACGGCAGCCTCGGAATAAAACGAGGCTTCATACGTCCCAATTTTATACGGAAATGCATAAAGGGGATAAGAAAACTTATCTGAATCCGCAGCCCCCGGCAACCCTAGCTTGCCGTGGGTGGACCTTCGTGTCTTCAGCCCCCGGCAAGCTTGGCTTGCCGGGGCCGGAGCGCCGGCTTGTTCTCTTTCTCCCATATAGCTCGGAAGAAATATTCATGTACCGTGCAAACCAAAGAGGACGGAAAGGAACAGAGAGATGCAAAATCGACCTCTATGCTAGGCGTTAGTCGCCCCTAAGCACTATCAACCCTAACTGAGGGAATGACTCAACCTAGCATGCATGCTATGACTTAGGGCGCCAATGCTTCGTTTATATATGCTCAGGGTCTACGCCTGGATTTGTACAGAGGGTTACATGCCTTGCCGGCAAGGCTTGTACAAAAGGTGGCTTGCCGAGGAGCCCGGCATCCGCGCCTTATGGATAAAACTTACAAAGATGCTCGATGTTCCAGGAGTTGCTTACTGGAATGACATCTTCGGTCTCCAGGCAGACTGCGTTGGGCCTGGTGACTCGTACTACCCGATAAGGGCCTTCCCACTTTGGCATCATCTTGTTGGAATTCTTGGCCAACTGAACGTGCTGAAGAACAAGATCGCCTTCCTCAAAGCTTTGGGCATGAACCTTGCAACTATGGTAGCGGAGCAAGGCTTGCTGGTAGCGTGCTGCTCTCACAGCCGCTCGAAGACAATCTTCCTCGAGGAGCGTCGTGTCATCTTGCCACAGTTGCTCTTGCTCAAGCTCATCATAAGCGAGCACTCGGTGTGACCCGTATATGAGTTCTTTGGGGGGAACTGCTTCTGCTCCGTATACCAGGGCAAATGGCGTCTGGCCGGTGGCTCAATTTGGCGTCGTTCTGATCGACCATAGAATCGCCGGCAACTCATCAATCCAGCGCCTTCTGCTTTTGTGCAGCCTGTCAAAAGTCTTCGTCCTTAGGCCACGCGGTACTTCAGCATTTTCCCTTTACGCTTGGCCGTTGCTCCGTGGGATTGCACGGAAGCGAAATAGACCTTGTTGCGAGGTCTTCAATGTATTGCATGAAAGCGTGGCTTGTGAACTATGTGCCGTTGTCAGTGATGACTCTGTTCGGCACACCAAAGCGGAAAAGTAGCCCCTCAAAGAATTTGACGGCTGACTGTGCGGTCACCTTCCTCACTTCTTCCACCTCCAGCCACTTTGTGAACTTGTTGATTGCAACGTACAAGTACTCAAAGCCCCCGACGGCACGGGGAAAAGGGCCCAATATGTTGAGCCCCCAGACCGAGAACGGCCAGGAGAGAGGGATTGTCTGCAGGGCTTGAGCTGGCTAATGAAGCTTCTTTGAATGGAACTGGCACGCTTCACACTTGGTTACTAGTGCCGTCGCATCCTGGAGGGAAGTGGGCCAGAAGAAACCTTGCCCGAAAGCCTTGCCGGCAAGGGCCCTCGATCCTATGTGGGAGCCACATATGCATCCATGTATCTCCGCCAATCGCTCCAATCCTTCCTCCCGGGGGATGCACTTCAATTTCACTCATTTTGGTCTTTTTCTGTACAGAACGCTGTCAATGAACTGGTACAGGGCAGACCGGCGGGCTACTTTCTCTGCTTCTTCCTGCTCCTTAGGAAGCTCCCCTGTTTGGAGGAATCGGACGGTATGCTGCACCCATGCTGGAGCCTGTGACTTGACGGCAAGGACCAAAGGCATTTCCTCTGCCGTGGGAACGGTTGCCTCCACGGCAAGGGCTTGGCGCCCCGTCGGAGTTGGTTGTCCCACGGCAGACTCGGCTTCCATGGCAACATCTCCGCCAGCGGCCCCGGGGGGCTCGGTGGCGAAGTACTTGCCGGGGCCTGACTTCCTCCGCTTGTTCTGCTCTGTTGATGGTTCAACGGATGGTTGAGTTAAGCGAAGCACAAAAGTACCTGGTTTCACAGGTAGCTTGAGGGCGGCGCGCTTCGATAGGTAGTCGGCAATGTCGTTCCCCACTCGAGGGACGTGCTCTGCCTGTATACTGTCAAAGTGCTCCTCCAGTTTCCTCACTTCATCTACATAGGCTTCCATCAACGGGCTTTGATAATGCTTGTTGATTTGCCGGACGACAAGCTATGAATCGCCCCCGACGATGAGCTTTTTGACCCCGAGGTCTGCCGCAATCCTGAGACCGGTAAGCAATCCCTCGTACTCAGCAGTGTTGTTCGTCGACATCTCCCTGGGAAAGTGCATCTGGATCACGTACTTGAGGTGCTCTCCGGTGGGTGCGACGAGAAGCACACCAGCACCGGCGCCTTGTAGCGAAAAAGCCCCATCAAAGCACATAATCCAGTTGCGACTTGTTTCCTTGCCGGGGAGAGTGGTCTCCTGGATTTCTTCGTCGGGCGTCGAGGTCCATTCGGCAATGAACTCCGCCAAGACTCTGCTCTGAATTGTCGAGGTGCTTTCTAATTTCAAACAAAAACTTGACAGCTCCAAGGGCCATTCCACAATCCTCCCCATTGCATCTGGGTTATGCAGTATCCGTTGCAACGGGAGGCGGGTGACGATGGTGATCTCGTGTGCTTGGAAGTAATGACGCAGCTTCCTCGAGGCCATAAGGAGGCCGAAGAGCAATTTTTGTACACCGGAGTACCTTGACCTAGCCCCTTGCAAGAGGGAGTTGACAAAGTAAACCGGGTGCTGCACCATCTTATTCTTTTGCACCACTTCACCCGGTTGCGTGGGTCCTGCCGGGACCAGGCCCTGCTAGGGAGAGTTATGGCTCGCCATCCATCAACTATGCCATTGCCGCTGCCTCTTCATCATCCTCCCTCTGCGCCACCAGTGCGGCGCTGACCACTTGATTCGTTGCCACAAGATATAGCAGCAACGGTTCTTGTGGTTTGGGCGCAACCAACATTGGGGTGGAGGAGAGGTATTTCTTCAAATCCTGCAGCGCTGCCTCGGCCTTCGGGGTCCACTCCATTGGGCTTGCCTTCATCAAGATCTTGAAAAAGGGAAGGGCATGCTCAGCAGACTTGGAGATGAATCTACTCATGCCGACGACACAGCCAGTGAGCCGACGCACATCCTTGATCCGCTTAGGTGACTCAATCTGCTCAATGGCCTTGATCTTGTCTGGGTTCGCCTCAATCCCATGCTGCGACTCAAAGAACCCGAGAAGTTTGCCGGACGGGACACCGAAAACACACTTCTTAGGGTTCAGCTTGAGGTTGATCTTGCATAGATTTGCAAACGTCTCCTCCAGATCTTGCACAAGTGTTTCCTTGTTATTGGTTTTGACCACTATGTTCATCGGCCCGGGCATCTTCAGCCTGTTGTAGGCGTAATGGGAAGCCACCATGAACTTGGCCAGCGCCGAGCGGCCGAGGATCCCGTTGTAGGGCAAGGGGATCTCGGCTACATCGAAGACAATCTTCTCCATCCTGTAGTTCAACTCGCCTCCAAATGTCACGGGCAGCGTGACTTTTCCCTTCGGTTGGCTCCTCCTCGGGTTGACCCCTTGAAATGTGCCCGTCTCTTCGAGATCTCCATCAGGAATCTGCAGCCTTTTGATCACAACAGGTGAGATAAAATTCAGACCGGCCCTGCCGTCAACTAGCATCTTCGTCACCTTGAGGTTGCGGATCGTTGGTGAAACCAACAACGGTAGACACCCGACCTCAGTAGTGTGGTCAAGGTGTTCCTCGGTGTTGAAGATGATAGGCGTGCTGGACCACTTAAGTGGCTTTCGTGCGTCAAGTGATGGCTCCACCACTGTGATCTCACGCACCCACTGCTTGAGCTGGCGGTGAGATGCGTGCAGCGAGGCACCATCATCGACGCACATGGCCTCTGTAGCCTTCTGAAACTCGTGGTTGCCGGACTCGTCGTCCTCCTCATGATCATCGTCTTCATGCTTCTTGTCGCGGCCTCGGGCGGGCCTCTCTTGCTGATTATCCTTGCCGCGGTGGCCTCCTTGGCCACCACGCTTCTTGCTGGATCCTTCGGCACCATCTTGACCCTTCTCTTTGTCCCGCCTCTCATATTCAGCTTTTTGCTTCTCAGCGAGCAGCTCAACTTGTCGGCAGTTCTGGAGGTCGTGGCCTTTGGTGCGGTGGATCTTGCAATACTGCTTGTCAGAGCCCCCTGGCTTGTCGGCAGCCGCCAAGGCCCGGCAAGTGCCACACCCAGCAACCTCCTTATCGGGGTCGCTTGCCTTGGCCTTCTTGGCAGTGCCGGTGTCGTCGGATCCCTCGATAGCAAGCACAGTCTTGCCCTTGCGCTTTCTATTACGGTGCCGACCCTTCTTTGTCGGGGCGGCGGTGTCGTCGTTTGTGGAGTCGGTTTCCGCACTGGCGTCCTCGCCGGGGTACTTCCTTCCCCTCTTCAGCCCGAGCGCACCTGTCGGCCAGGACGTAAAGTTCGGCCACATCCTTGACCTTGTTCATCGCCAGCTCCTCACGCATCTTGCGGTTGTGCACATTCTGATGAAATTCACTAATCATGGCGGCGGGATGAATGTCTGGGATGTTGTACTGCACTTGGCTGAACCTTTGGATGTACTTGCACGGGTTTTCTCCTTCCTTCTAGGGGATGATGTGCAAATCGCTCGCCTGGCCATGAGCTTGATGGCCTCCAGTGAAGGCACCAACAAACTCATGACATAGATCCAACCAAGAAGAAATGGAATCCACCGGCAAGTGCATCAACCATGACATAACATTGGGCTTGAGCGCCAGCGGGAAGTAATTGGCAAGCATCTTATCACCGCAGGCTCCAGCAGCTTGCATCGCGATGGTGTAGATGCTGAGGAACTCTGACGAGTGAGTCTTGTCGTTGTACTTCTCGCCAACGTCGGGCTTGAACGTGTGGTGGGAGGGCCACTGGAACTGCCGCAGCTCGGGGGTGAAGGCCGGACAACCCACCTCGTAGGGTAGGCCACCGTAGCCTCCCGGTGTTGGGTGGTCCATAGTGGGCCCTGTCCGTCTGTCTGATTGGTGGCATGCATCATGCTGGCGCTCGATGGTGGTTCGAGCGTCTTCAAGGGCTCGCTCTCGAAGAACTTGACGCTGGTAGCGGTGGGTCCGCGGATCGGATGACGCTATGAAGATATTATCGCAAGCATGATCGAGACGGATTGACACCCGTGGAGGTTGGCGTGGGGGAGGAGAGTGCACCGTGGCTGCATCGCCCCCGGCCCTTCCACCGCTGGCATGCGGTGGCTCGGCGGAGCGACGGCCTACGGACCCCTCTGGCCGAGGCTCATCTTTGCTGGCGATGCCGACAAGGCTCCGGACATTGGCTCTCCACTCGTCGAGCCTCTCCACAGCAGGAGGAAAGTCGAGGAGCAGTTGCGCGCGCGCCAGAGCTTCTGCTGGTGTGGGCGGCGGCGAAAACTGCATGGACCGTGGCGCACTTCGACTTCTAACTATGTTAGAAGGAGCTCTATCATGGCCCTGCGGCTGTCCGCCATTTTCACCAGCACCTCGGAGTGCATGCTAGCCTTCCTCGTCCCGTGAAGGACACGCGGGACTCTTCCCAGGGCGGCGCCCAGGGTCACCAGCGGGGTGGCACTGTTCATCGCGCACAACTTGGGAAGAACGCGCCGTGGGCGCCGGTGTTGGTGTCTTGGAGGCCGTCGCGCCGCCATCGGGCGGCATGGCGACGCCCCTGGAGGGCCCCGTGCCACCTGTGGGGGGCCCAACTCCATCTCTGGAGTTTCCGGCGTGCGGCCCGTCGCCTGGCGCACGAACGATGCCGCTCACCAGGTCTAGACTACCAGGGTGATGTGGGTGTTCGCGGGTCACGCCACGGGTTCTTTCCGCGACCGGCCCACTACTGGCCCGCACCGGTACAGGCAGTCCGGTTCTGGATGAACCGATCGCCGTGGTCGTCTTCCTCTTGGGAGCCATGGCGACGAAGAGCTGTTCGACTAGCTACTAAACCAGATTCTGACGACTGCACCCCCTACCTGGGGCGCCAAAGATGTCGGTGGAAACGACACCTATGGGATCACGGGAATCCCTACTACGGTTATGGGGCGCGGGGTCATGAGCAGAGCGGGATCAGCAATCAGCACAAGCACTCAGGTCATTTACCCAGGTTTGGGCCGTGAGGATGCGTAATACCCTAGTCCTGCTTTGGTGTGTATATCTGTGTTCTTGGAGTTCTTGAGCTAGCCACGATGAGTTTAACTTATCCAAGGGTCCGAATCCTTCTCATGGATGCATCGGGCCTCCTTTTATAGTCAAGGGGATCGCCACAGTGGCACACAGGAGGTGGCATCGGTGCACAGTGGCTAAGCTTATCGCTTAGCCATTACGGGACAAGACGCATTTAATGCGCCTATTAGGTGTACCCCTCCCTTTACTGCCGCCTCACCCTGCTTTGGCACACGCTCGGGGCAGCGAGGCGGTCGGCGCCATGTAGGCTGGCAGGCTGCTGACGTGGCGCAGTGGTAGGGCCTTCAGGAAGATTTTCATGCCACCATGTAGGCGCTCGCTGAGTTGGCTTGGCAGCCTCATGTCGACACGCAGGTGCCTGCCTAGCTGGTGGGCTAGCAGCTGCATGGGAGTGGCGGTGGAACCTTGGCGGGTGTGGGCCTGGCTGTGGCCCCGCGGATGTCCTTGGCAAGGCCCTTGCCGGGGCCCCGGCAAGGGCCTTGTCGCGGCACGGTGGTCGTCCCGGCAAGGGTCTTTCCGGAGGTCTCGTGGATTCCCTTGACAAGGGTTTTGTCGAGGCTTGTCGTCTTCTAATCCTCATCCAATTATGTGTGCTTCTTGTCTTCACAAGGATCTGCATGCCATCATGGAGGTGCCTCCCGAGCCTTGGTTCCAATGTGGTTGTCGGAAACCTTGGGCTCGAGGGTGGCACGCTCCGTTGGGGTTGGGCACATTTTCGCGGCAAGGTCCTTGCCCAGGCCGTGGAGGCCGCCCCGGCAAGGGTCTTGCCGGGGGACCCTACCTCGCCCTCTTACTCTTTTGTGTATTTGGCCTTGGCGTTGCTTTGACCGTCTTGTGGCCTCGGCCTCCTTCCCTTGCCTTGCCAAGTGTGGCCTTGGGCGTGGCTCAGACTGCCTGTGCACAGGTAGAGGGGTGCAGAGTAGAACCCCTACTTCTATACACAGACACTAAGTGGCAACAGTCAGATTCTACTCCGCAAGTAAACAAGCACCACCAGTCGGTTATCCTGTGGCTAGCAGTAGTCGGATGTACTACATGAGGATACACCTGAGGCTCGCATGATCTGATGGTGCATTGAATGCTGACATTGCCCAACGAAAGTATATCTAGCTAAACATTACGATTACCAGTAGTAATGACAATGAAACAGTTGGTTGTGCATGAGACCATAAAGAACATTAATACAAGGCCGTTATGACACCGCTCCTAGCACACTATGGGGGTGTTTGTTTCCAGGGACTTTTGGTGAAAGGACTAGAAAAAGTCCCTCTTAGAGACTTTTTAACCAAATAGGAGGGACTACTAGGGACTAAAAGTTGCTTTTTGGGACTAAATGAAGAAGACTCTCAAAGAGAGTCTTTTTGGGACTTTTCCAACAATGCCCCTCCCTGCACCCATTGCCCCGCCGCCCCATGGTGTTTTTTGGTTGTTATTTTTCTGTATACTAGGGATAACATGGTCATTTAATAACCTCTAGGGAAGGACTAGGGACTTTTTAGTCCATGGAAACAAACAGGGAGGGACTTTTTAGGGACTAGGAACTTTAGTTGGAACTAGAAAAAGTTCTAGGACTTATGAACCTAACAGGGCCTATATAATCTAGGAGGAGGACACTAGGATGAGGGTTGAACATTCACCTGTAATCTACGTGCAAGAGCAAGAACACCCTTGTGCGTACATCTTTGTGTGTATGTATAAATAACCGAATTTTATATCACCAAGGCCGAAAAACAACGCTCCAACAGATGATGCAGATGTAATTTCTTTTGCTCCAGATTTGCTCTAGATGTAAAATAGGGCACTTGGTGATGCAAATTTGCATCACAAGCCGCGCCCGAGTACAAAATGCAGTCTGCCACGTAAACACCCAAGTACCTCCTGAAACTTCATTCCCCACCCCCCGCACGACAGCCATGCGACCTCACGCCATCACCGAAACCGCCAGTCGCACCCTCCAACCCCTGTCGCCGGATCC
>NC_057804.1:168287375-168302001 GCF_018294505.1 Triticum aestivum
ATAAATCGACCGAATGTAAAGCCGCTTTCGCCGCCACCGTGTCGCCCGATTCAGAAGCAACACCCTGCCTGAATTCGCCACTGCACGGCCTCCACAGCTCCATGTTGCACTTAGTCCGGCCGTCTTGCATCGACACCGTCGCCCGCGCTATCGTCATGTCTTCGGAGAAGCCATCGAAGAGAAAATTGGGCTTCACGGGGCTGCAGACGCACCCGTCCGACAACTTCGGTGTCGAGTTCTAGTGGGAAAGCCGTCACTACTAGCTCGGCACCTTTGCGTCTGCCGACGAGGGCGCGTGTGCGTATGGCGTCGCCGCGTGGCGTTCCGGCGGCATGACGATGACGCGGTGTTTCGTGTCGAGTCACAAGATGAATTGTCCGAAGATAAAAAAATGGGAGCAAGCAGGCTTCGTGGGCCAAAGAATCTGACCATACGACCAATCGAAGAGAAGAAGAAGAAGTCCTGGATTCACATTGCTCCCGACGAGATTGACGAAATGGCGATGGCTAGGTTCGCTCAGGAGATCCTCAATACAATCGGAATGAGCTGGGGTTCTATTGGAAGCGTGGAGTCGAGAAAGAGGACGAGACCGGCCCCTCGACGGGATCCTCGTTGAGTCCAACTTGTCGTCAGAGGCTCCACGACTCTGACGACCCCACCATTGATGTGTTCTGCGCACAGTTTGTGAGCGACCCGTCTAGTAGTTTTATGTTTGGTGATGATCAAGTAGAATCAGTATGAAGTAGTATCACTATGATCTAGTATGAACTATGTTTGTTTTGATATGAAGATCAATCGTTGTAACTTTACATCATCTAATGGAGCACTAGTGCCATATTTTACATCATGCGTTGAAGTTGAATGTTTTTTATGATGTAAAAAAATGTTTTTAATGATGTATATTTTATTCATGTAAAATACATTATCTCCGAACCAACCCGTGGTTGAACGGTTGGGGGACAGTGGTATATGATGAAGCTATGTACCTAGGGTAGGGTCATGGACCTGTCCAAGATACCCTCCCCAAGGACATCTCTAGAAGAAACCACCTTTCAATCGACCCGGCAATGTTCCACTCGACGGACTCGAAGACACTCGACCATGAAGCCAACCACTCGACAACCAGGAGACCTAAAGTCACTCTGCACGCAAACGGTCAGTCATTAAGTAGCTTTTATGGTCATCATAGCACTTTATTTGTGGCGCTACCAGTAACGCCCGATCTTAATGTACCTTAAACCCTGCATAACTGAGGGCCGGAGGGGTCTGGCGGACTCTATATAAGCCACCCCCATCCTCAGTGTAAAGGGTTCGCACCCCTCTCACTCATACGCACATAATCCAGTCGACCGCCTCCGGGCTCCGAGACATAGGGCTGTTACTTCCTCTGAGAAGGGCCTGAACTCGTAAACCACTTACGTATACAACTACTCCATAGCTAGGATCTTGCCTCTCCATTCCTACCCCCTACATTACTGTCAGACTTAGAACCACGACAGTTGGCACCCACCGTGGGGCAGGTGTCTTAGTGACTTATTGGAGAAGTTGCGATTGTTCCGATCTCCTTCATCATGGTTTCAGGCGGAGTTTTGGTTGAGGGCCGCGAGATCTGTCTCGGCGCGCTCACGTTCATTGCCGACGACTCCGCTTGGCTTCAGGAGGCTCCGCTCGACATCAACGCGCTCCCCGTCCGTGGGGCGACGCACTTTCGCGCGTGCATCCGCGGCGCCCTCCTGCGGCAACCGTCGACCCAGTATTGGTCGGCCCCTGTGTCGTCCTCCCTCCCTGTCTCCTGCCGACGCAAGCGCTCCGGTCGGTCGAGGCTTCAGCGGTGGGTGAGGCACGTGGTGGCTCACCAGTCGGCCACCTCCCAAGTCGCGGCGATCGAGCCCGACGAATCTCTCTACGGCCTGTTCGACCTGTCGACTGGCTCCGTAGAGACTGCATCCGAGTGCGATAGCAGTGATCCGGCGGTGGAGGTTCTGATGGTCGATGGACCATGCAGTCCTCCCGGCTTTCCCCGCGCCGACGGAGGCGACGGCGGAGGCGATCCTTCACATGCCCACGAAGAGTATCTCCCCGAGCCCCTCACTTTGTTGCAGAGGGAAGAACTTCGCCGCTGGAACATGGATGCGCTGCACACTCCTATCGTTGGAGAAACCCCCTAGGCTCGGGCCTTAGAGGACGCGCGCTTGGCCAACTTGGCTGAGCGCACTCGACTGGAGAACCTCCAGCGAGCATTCGACGAGCGTGTGCGGCAACGGGTTCCAGAAACCAGTCGATGTCAACTCTTTCCACCACCGACGCAGGTATATCGAACTCCGATTCAGAATCTAGCAGCTGCAGCCCGTATAGCAGAGTCGATTCAGCCTTCCCAGTCAGAGACTGGCAGAGGCTTGTTACAGATCAGAGCATTACTCCGGGCAGTAGGAGATCAAAATTCAGCTGTATCACAGTCACGGAATAGGATTCATAGCACATCCGTCGCTGCAAATACAGTCCAGTCGGCCCATAGCCCAAGATCGCCCTCGAGGCATGAGGAACGTGGAGACCGGCGTGATCAGTACAAGAACCGTGAGCAGTATGATCACCGATTCGATCATGATGATCGACGTCGAGTGCCCACCCCTCCCCCAAGGGGTTGATCGTACGCGCCTCGACAGCAGGATGACAGACGCCATCATAGTGTTGGGCGAAGGATTCCAGTCGACCCCAGGGAACCAGGCTTTGATGCGAGATCCATTATTGTTCAAGGTTTGGTCGACAGGAATAGAGCTCACCGAGAAGGTCATGACAGAGATATACCCACCAGCAACAGAGTACACGTCTCAGGACCAGAGTGTTTCAGCAGAGCCATCAGGGTCGCGGTGATTCCTCCCAACTTCAGGTTGGCGACTGGAGTCAGTAAGTTCACTGGTGAGTCCAAGCCTGATACTTGTCTTGAAGACTACCGAGTGGTTGTTGAGATTGGCGGCGGCAACGATGAGGTGGCCATGAAACACATGCCTCTTATGTTGGAGGCTCGGCCAAAGCATGGTTGAATCAGTTAGCACCCAGCAGCATTTACACTTGGGAGGATCTTGCCCAAGTGTTTGTCAGAACATTTGAGGGAACTTGCAAGTGACCAGCAGGGTTGACAGAGCTGCAATCTTCTGTGCAGAAGTCGAATGAAACTCTGAGGGATTACATCCAGAGATGGATCACGTTGCATCACACGGTAGAGAATGTATCTGATCACCAGGCAGTCTGTTCCTTCAAGGAAGGCGTTAAGTACAGAGAGCTAAACCTAAAATTCGGTCGAACCGGAGACATGTCTCTGAGTCGAATGATGGAGATTGCCAACAAATATGCCAATGGTGAAGAAGAGGATCGGCTCTAGAGTGGCAAGCACAAGTCGGTCTCCCACGAAACCGGAGGAGGGAACTCCAGTCGGAAGCAGAAGCGGAAAGCCGAGCCAGCTGCTCCTGGAGAAACCTTGGCCATGACTCAAGGAAAGTTATAGGGAATCCCAAAGGGTCTTGCAACCCTAAGAAGGTGAAGGACAAGGAAGGGAATGACGTGATGGATTTGCCGTGCCACATCCACACGAAGAAAGATGAGGAGGGTAAATTCATTTACCCGAAACATACCACTCGACAGTGTTGGCTCTTGATCCAGCAATTCCAGGGAAACAACCCAAAGATAAGGAAAAGGAGTCGGACAAAGTTGAGGACAAAGAAGATAGTGATGATGGATATCCCCAGGTCAATTCCACCCTGATGATTTTTGCTGATGTTGAAAGCAAAAGTCGATTGGAAGTTATCAACCGAGAAGTGAATTTGGTTGCTCCGACGACACCCAGTTATCTGAAATGGTCTCAGACTGCCATCACATTCGACCAGTCTGATCATCCGACACACATAGCCACCCCTGGGAGACAAGCTTTGGTGGTCGACCCAGTCGTCGAAGGCACTCGACTGACTAAAGTTTTGATGAATGGTGGTAGTGGCCTAAATATACTATATGCAGAGACGTTGAAAGGGATGGTCATTCCGATGTCCAGACTCAGTACCAGCAACATGAGTTTCCATGGAGTCATTCCTAGAAAGAAGGCTGAGTCACTCTGCTAAATTGCTCTTGATGTGGTTTTCGGTGATTCCAAGAATTACCGCAAAGAAAAGTTGATGTTTGAAGTTGTGGATTTCCAGAGTGCTTATCACGCTATTTTGGGCAGGCCAGCCTATGCATGTTTCATGGCTCGGCCATGTTATGTATACCTCAAATTGAAGATGCCTGGTCCCAAAGGTGTGATCACTATTACTGGCAATCGGAAGAAGGCGGAAGAGTGCTTTCAGAAAGGCTCAAAGATCGCCGATGCTCAGATGGCAGTGGTAGAGCTGCAGGAATACCAGAAAACTGCAGACCCGAGTGATTTGTTGCGAGCCAAGAAGCCCGCTACGGATCAACATTTCAGTCATCCGGTGAGACAAAACTGATTCACATTCACCTGACCGACCCCGGTGCTGCTCCGACTCATATCTCTACAACACTCGACTCCAAATAGGAAGAAGAGCTCATCCAGTTCCTCCGTGAGAACTAGGACATCTTCGCATGGAAGCCTTCTGACATGCCGGGTGTTCCCAGGGGGCTGGCTGAGCACCGTCTACGAGTCGACTCAAAAGTGAAACCTGTCAAGGAACATCTTCGACGGTCCGTCGTCCAGAAGAGAAAGGCCATTGGTGAGGAGGTGGCTCAGCTCTTAGCAGTGGAGTTTATCCAAGAGATTTACCACTCCGGGTGGCTCGCTAATGTTGTCATGGTCCCCAAGAAGGACAAGTCACTTCGCATGTGCATTGACTTCAAACATATCAATCGGGCCTGCCCAAAAGATCATTTTCCTCTCCCCCGCATCGACCAAATAGTCGATTCGACTGCGGGATGTGAGCGCCTGTCTTTTTTAGACGCCTATTCTGGTTACCATCAGATCCGTCTGTATGGACCCGACGAGATCAAAAAAGCTTTCATCACTCCATTCGGGTGCTTCTGTTATGTCACCATGCCATTTGGCCTCAAGAATGTCGGAGCCACGTCCGTGAGGATGATTCAGAAGTGTTTGCTCACTCAAATCAGTCGGAATGTGGAAGCATACATGGATGATATTGTGGTCAAGTCACGGAAGGGTTCCAACCTGCTGACTGACCTTGCTGAGACATTTGCCAACCTCAGGAGGTATGATATCAAGCTTAATCCATCAAAGTTCACATTCAGAGTTCCTGGCGGAAATTTACTCAGTTTTCTCATTTCCGAACGAGGAATCGACGCCAATCTAGAAAGAGTTGGTACTATACTCCGAATGAAACGTCCTGTACGTGTGCACGATGTCCAGAAGCTTACTGGTTGCTTGGCCGCTTTAAGTCGGTTCATCTCTCGTCTCGGTGAAAAGGCATTGCCCCTTTACCGACTGATGAAGAAGTCAGACAAGTTCGAGTGGACTCATGAAGCTGATGCAGCGTTTGCAGAGCTAAAAGCCCTGCTCTCCACCCAACCAGTGCTTGCTACCCCAATCAGCAAAGAGCCCTTGCTGCTTTACATTGCAGCCACAGGACAAGTCGTCAGTACAGTACTTACGGTCGAGCGGGAAGAAGAAGGAAAAGCCTTTAAAGTTCAGCGCCCAGTATATTATCTTTCTGAAGTTTTGACCCCCTCAAAGCAAAGATACCCTCATTATCAGAAGCTTGTATATGGGATTTATATGACCACGAAGAAGGTTGCTCATTACTTCTCTGACCATTCCATTACAGTCGTCAGCGACGCTCCATTGTCAGAGATTCTACACAACAGAGATGCAACTGGTCGAGTGGCAAAATGGGCGATTGAACTCCTTCCCCTGGATATCAAGTTAGGCAAAGAAAGCCATCAAGTACCAAGCAATAGCAGACTTCATAGCCGAGTGGATTGAGCAGCAACTGCCGACTCAAGTTCACTCGGAGCACTGGACCATGTTCTTTGATGGTTCTAAGATGCTGAATGGTTCCGGTGCTGGGGTAGTGTTGGTTTCCCCCCGAGGAGATAAGCTTAGATATGTGCTCCAGATTCACTTTGATTCCTCCAATAACGAAGCATAATACGAAGCACTTTTGTATGGGTTGCGTATGGCCATTTCACTCGCCGTCCGTCGCCTCATGGTCTATGGTGACTTGGATTTGGTGGTTAACCAAGTGATGAAGGAGTGGGACGTCAGAAGTCCGGCCATGACTGGTTACTGCAATGCAATGAGAAAGCTAGAAAAGAAATTCGAGGGGTTAGAGCTTCATCATATACCCCGACTGAAAAATCAAGCGCCTGATGATTTGGAAAAAATAGGTTCCAAAAGAGAAGCCATTCCCAGTAATGTGTTTTTGGAACATATCCACACACCATCAGTTCAAGAGGATCCTTTCATCGAAGAAGCCCCGCAGCCAAAAAGTGTCACGGATCCGACTGAAGTTGAGGTCCCAGCTGTGGTCGACCTGATCATGGAAGTTTTGGTCATCACTCCCGACTGGACAGTGCCATACATCGCGTATATCCTAAGGAAAGAGCTCCCAGAGAATGAAGAAGAGGCTCGACAGATCGTCCGTCGATCCAAGGCCTTTACTGTGATAAAGGGACAGTTGTACAGAGAAAGCGCGACTGGAGTCGGTCAAAAGTGTATAACACCAGAAGAAGGTCAGATAATTCTTGACGATATCCACTCGAGGACTTGTGGTCATCATGCGTCCTCTTGGACCATTGTGGCTAAAGCATACCGAGCGGGGTTTTACTGGCCAAGAGCAAATGAAATGGCGAAGGAGATAGTCGACAAGTGTGAAGGATGTCAGTTCTATTCCAATATGTCACGCAAACTCGCCTCAGCCTTGAAGACCATTCCACTCGTCTGGCCCTTTGCTGTTTGGGGATTGGATATGGTTGGACCACTGAGAACTGGCAGGAGCGGCTTTACCCATGTACTGGTGGCAGTTGACAAGTTCACTAAGTGGATTGAAGCAAAGCCTATCAAGAATCTTGATACCTGCACTGCTATCAGCTTCATCAGAGAGTTGATATTCAGATATGGAGTCCCGCACAGCATCATCACTGATAATGGGTCAAACTTTGATTCCGACAAATTCAGAGCCTTCTGCGCTTCTCAAGGCACACGAGTCGACTACGCTTCCGTCGCTCACCCCCAGTTGGATGGACAAGCAGAAAGAGCAAACGGCCTAATTCTCAAAGGACCGAAACCCCAGTTGATGCATGATCTCAAACACGCAGCAGGCGCGTGGGTCGACGAACTTCCATCAGTTCTTTGGGGATTGAGGACTACTCCTAATCGGTCGACTGGGCGGACTCCATTCTTTCTGGTCTATGGAGCTGAAGCAGTTCTGCCCAGTGACCTGCTTCACAATGCACCCCAAGTCGAGCTCTACTCTGAAGATGAAGCAGAACAAGCCCGACAGGACGCAGTCGACCTTCTAGAAGAAGAAAGAGAGATGGCCATGATCCGATCGACTATCTATCAGCAGGACTTGCGTCGATTCCGTGCCAGAAACGTGAAGAGTCAAGCCTTCCAAGAAGGGGACTTGGTCCTCCGAGTGGATCAACAGAAGCCACACAAGCTCGCTCCTACTTGGGAAGGCCCCTTCATCGTCACCAAAGTTCTCCACAATGGAGCGTACCGTCTTTACAATGTCGATCGCCAGATTGATGAGCCACGAGCTTGGAATGCGGAGCTGCTCCGCCCCTTTTATTCTTAAGTACTCATTCGGATGAGATGTAATAAAAAGTACCTCTATAGTTTGTTTATCAAAGACAAGAGTGTTATAATTTTCCCAGTGATTGTTGTTGCTTTTGTTTGCGTGAGAAAATCCCCCAGTGGGTGGCTTAGCCGTGAATCCGTTTCGCCTAAGTTTGTAAAAAAATTCCTATCGAGTGACGAGCAAGCCTCTCACTCGGGGGCTTAGCTGCGAATCCGTTTCGCCTAAGTATTCAAAAATCCTACCGAGTGACGAGCAAGCCTCTCACTCGGGGGCTTAGCTACGAATCCGTTTCGCCTAAGTATTCAAAAATCCTACCGAGTGGAGAGCAACCCTCCCACTCGGGGGCTTAGCTGCAGTCTAGTACTCGCCTAGGTAATGAAAAATCCTACCGAGTGGAGAGCAAACCTCCCACTCGGGGGCTTAGCTGCAGTCCAGTACCTGCCTAAGTATTTAAAAATCCTACCGAGTGGAGAGCAATCCTCCCACTTGGGGGCTTAGCTGCAGTCCAGTACTCGCCTCAGTATTTAAAAATCCTACCGAGTGGAGAGCAATCCTCCCACTCGGGGGCTTAGCTACAGTCCAGTACTCACCTAAGTATTTAAAAATCCTACCGAGTGGAGAGCAATCCTCCCACTCGGGGGCTTAGCTGCAGTCCAGTACTTGCCTAAGTATTTGAAAATCCTACTGAGTGGAGAGCAAACCTCCCACTCAGGGGCTTAGCTGCAGTCCAGTACTCGCCTAAGTATTTGAAAACCCTACAGAGTGGAGAGCAAACCTCCCACTCGGGGGGCTTAGCTGCAGTCCAGTACTCGCCTAAGTATTTGAAAATCCTACCAAGTGGAGAGCAAACCTCCCACTCGGGGGCTTAGCTGCAGTCCACTACTTGCCTAACTATTTAAAAACCCTACCGAGTGGAGAGCAACACTCCCACTCAGGGGCTTAGCTGCAGTTCAAGTACTCGCCTAAGTATGAAATCCATTTCGATCCGCAAGTACGACGAGGTGCAAGTCGATTGCTACCTTCTCCTTCGGAGCTGCGCCACAAATACAACATGCGCTCTATTCTGATCCGCAAGGACGACGAGGTGCAGGTCGAATGCTACCTTCTCCTTCGGAGCTGCACCACAAATACAACGTGCGCTCTATTCCGATCCATAAGGACGACGAGGTGCAGGTCGACTGCTACCTTCTCCTTCGGATCTACGCCACAAGTACAACATGCTCTCCATCCCGATCAGCAAGGACGCAGGTCGACTGCAATCTGTGCTCCATCCCTACCTGCAAGAATGATGAAGTGCAGGTCGACTGGATTTTTTCACCTCAGGGCTGCGTCTCAAGCACTAAAGCATATTCCGAGTGAAGAACAAAGTTCGCTCGAAGGCAAAAGCAAGCATATTCAACGATAAGCCAAGTTCAGATAACATCCTACGGATTCAGAAGTGCTCAGGTGTCAAGCCTGTAAAAGTTTATCGGTTACAAAACCACTCGGCATTCCGAGGCAAATTTAAGGCGAAGCATAGAAGTTTTTCTTACTCCTCAGGTGGAGGACTGGAGGGCGTGACAAACTGGTCCAAATCAATTCCGTCAGCAATCCGAGTGGCAGCAGCAATGAAGGTCTCCATGAAAGATTGGAAGCCATGCTTCTTGGTATTGGCAACTTTGATGGACGCCAGCTTTTCCTCCCGCGCATCCTTGTAGTGAACAGGGACCAGGGACAGAGCAACGTTAGCGCCGCACCTGGCAGAAGACTTCTTCCATTCTTGCACTCGACCTGGAACCTCATTCAGTCGAGTCATTAGAGACTCGAGGTCATTTTGAAGCATCTCTCCCGACCAGAGTGTCGTGTCGATTCACGACGCCGCAACCTTCAGTCGAGCAAAGTAGTCAACAACTCCAGCAACACGTGACTCCAGTCGGAGCACGTTCATAGCGGCTTCATCCTTCACAGGAGAGTTAATAGGGTCCAAGCTTGTCTCCACTCGACTGGTCTCCTCCTCGAAGTTTTGGCAGAATTCCGTAAACACAATTTGAAGTTAAGCCAACAGTTCTATGATGAGTCGATGATAACAAGTCAGTCGGATAGAAGAGATTACCTTCAAGCATGATGAATAACTTCTTGGCGAGCCCTCCCAGATAAGCCTCCAGATTGTTCTTCTTCCCCGCCAGTTTGCTAGCCTTGTCACTTAGAGCTATCTTATCATTCTTCAGACGGCTGACCTCCTTGTTGGCCACGTCGAGAGCAGCTTTCAGATTGGCGTTCTCCTCTTCAAGTTTACCGACTGAAGCCAGTTTTTCTTCCGCAAGCTTCATTTTGTCCAAAGCCGCCTTCTGCGCCTCGGCGAGGTCATGGTCCTTCTTCTTTAGAGCCTCCTTCATTTTATCTACAAAATGACAATGAGATCAGAATCAGGAATGGGCAGAAAGATAAAGACAGTCGTCAAGATTCTCACCAACCATACCTTTTGCTTCATCTTTCGCCTTCTTAAAGTTCTCCTGAACAAGCTTCAAGTCATGGTCGAGCTGGATATGTTTCTTTTCCAATTCAGTATAGAGAACCACAAGCTCGCAAGATTTCTGCGAAGGGTCAGTCGACAGACATCAAACATAGGTTGCTTCCGAGTGACTAAGAGAAAAATCGTAACATTTCTAAGACTACAGCCGAATCAAAATATTCAACAGTAGTCTCGGGGACTACACCCAGTGGGTGCACTCAGCGTGCCCCCACTGGTTCTTCCGACTTGGTCCGATCAGTCGGACGAAAGAGACAAAGAGGTTATGATCCTAAAACTATAGCACTATAGCTAATTGCCAGCAGTCAGAATGGTCTCATCATGATCTACCAAAAAAAACACAGGTTCTTCAGACCTTAGTCGACTGCCATAGTCAACCATGGTCTTGGGGACTACACCCAGTGGGTGCACTCAGCGTGCCCCCACTGGTTCCAAGATTCCATTTGACATGGTCCGGCCAGACCGAGTGAAGAAGTTAGAGTGAAGAAATTCAAAATACAAAGACTACAGTCGACTGCCAGCAATCCACCATAGTCTTGGGGACTACACCCAGTGGGTGCACTCAGCGTGCCCCAACCAATCCAACAATTCAATCGACACACCCAGTGGGTGTATAGATACAAAAATCTTCAGAAAGAAAGTCTTCAAATAGCATATCCTAACAGAACAAGACCAACTAACCTGGACGTTGCTCTGAAGGGCTGAGCTAGCATCATAGGCCGCTTGGCTGGCTTCCCGGATCGCCTTCACCTGCTCCATCATGATCCCCCCTGGCATATAGCCTCCTTAGCAGCACCCGCTTGGTCCTCTGGGATGTGGTGTGTGGCGAAAAGGGAAGGCGGGTCAGCAGTCGACGACGAAGGTCGAGCACTCGTCAGCGGCACAGCGAAGGACATGGAATTCCGAGTAATATTACCACCATCCTGAACCGGTGCCTCAGGCACTGATGCAGTCTGAGTGGTCTTGCCAGTCGGCGCCTTTCTATTCCTCCTCGGCCTCAGCGGCGCCTCGTCATCATCATCAGGGAGATCAATGACATGAGGAGGAGCTTCAGGAAAAGTCCAAAGTTAAAATCGAAAATCCAATCGCCCAAAAGTGAAACTACAAAGATCGTACCGAGGTTGGAGGTGGCAGCGTCTTTCATTTCCTGGTCTTCGTTCTTGGCGGAGGTCTCGGAGGTAGCAGCACTGCAGATTTCAGAAACCAGTCGGTTAGTCAATGAGTCGACCAAAAGTCTGTCCATGCTAAATGAGAAAACACAAGTTTTGCTGTTACCCGGATATGGTGGGAATGGTCATTCTCATCTTGGGCAAGGCCTTCGGCGGCTTTGATGACGCCGCTCGTGGATGCTTCAGCGCTTTTTCAGTCGACGCTGGAGAAGCCGCCCGAGAACGTTTTGACGACTGCCCAACAGGCGCAGTCGCTTTGCCACGCTTGCTCGCGGGGTCGTGGGTGAGCTTGGATCGCCTTTCCATGCGAGGAGGATCGACTTCCTCCTCCTCCTCTTCACTGGAGCCGTCGTCATCCTCTTCCCCCTCACCATCAGATTGCCACTCCTCCTCACTTTCACCTCCGCTTGCCTCCCCCTCCTCGGCCTGTTCTTGCACCCCGTTGGGCATCGAGTACATCTCAGTAATGGCCTAGAAGACAACAAACAAGACAAAAGTCAGTCGATTGATTTTAAGCAAACAGAATGAAGAAAGCAGGATCACAGTCAGAGATGCAGAATTGGACCTGGTCTACTTCGTATGATTGGTCGAGTGGAGGAATCCTCCTGGCTCCTCGGGGGTTGTCCTTGTTCCCTGTGATGCTCGTCAGCCACCTCTCCAGCGTGGCATCCTCGACCTCCTTCGGGTGGATCCGAGTGGTGTCCTCAGTGCCAGAATACATCCACATCGGATGGTCTCGAGCTTGAAGTGGCTGGATGCGTCGTCGGAGGAAGACCTCTAAGAGGTCCATGCCGGTCACCCCATCACGGATAAGCTGGACAACACGTTCGACCAGCACCTTATCCTGCACCTTCTCTTCCGGGATCACCTTCAAAGAGGAAGGCTTCCTCACTCGGTCCATGGAAAAAGGAGGGAGTCCGATCGACTGCCCTGGCGTCGGCTGGTCTTTGCAGTAAAACCAGGTCGACTACCATCCACGGACCGAGTCGGGTAGGATCATTGCCGGAAAAGAACTTTTCCCCCTCATTTGAACCCCAAGACCCCCACACATTTGAATCACTTGCGTTCTCTCGTCACTCGGATTGGCCTTTTTCACCGTCTGGGAGCGACAGGTGAAAATGTGCTTCAAAAGACCCCAATGAGGCCGACAACCCAGGAAATTGTCGCACAAAGACACGAAAGCAGTGAGGTACACGATGGTGTTGGGTGTGAAGTGGTGGAGTTGCGCCCCATAGAAATTCAGAAATCCCCGAAAGAAAGGGTGAGGCGGCAAAGAAAACCCACGGTCGACATGGGTGGCCAAGAGAACGCACTCACCCTCCTGAGGCTGCGGCTCAGACTCCTTCCCCGGGAGCCGCGCCGATCCATGGGGGTTCAGTCCTCCATTGGCCAAGTCGCCAAGGTCTTCTTGACGAATCGTCGAGCGGATCCAGTCGCCCTGGATCCAGCCCTACGGCAGGCCGGCCCTTGATGAAGATCCGCCTCGACTGGTCGTCCTTCCCTTCGCCTTCGCCGTCGCTTTCTTCGCCCGCTCCAGGGCCGCCGTTTTCTCTTTCACCATCGTCGCCGGCGAGACGCGCACAGGGCAGCGGCACTGAGACGGAAGCGAACGCGGCAGATAAGTCTGAGGAAGAGAGGAGGAAATGAGAACGCATTGTTCAAAAAACCCCGTTCGGCGCCTTATATGAGGTTACTTCCGAGTGACTGACTTGTAGGCCCGGGCGATCATGTCAAATCTCACAACAGTCGCGCACGCGTTACGTGGCGAAAAAGGTGGCGCGGAGATCAAGGCGTCCCTGCCTTATCCCATCCGATTACTGCGGCCTCCTCCGCCCCGCGCGCTTCCCGAAATTTGAATCCCGCTAAATCCGCGAGCTGCAGAGCAACTCGTCAGACGGAAGATTTCCTCCGCTCTGTCGTTTGGAGTTCTCCAAGTAAAGAAATTCACTCGACGGATACAAAGAATGGATCAAGGCGACTGAAAAAGAAGTTGGTGCCGTCTCCTAAGTTCATTGATCTAGAACAAGACATACTCATAGCACGAAAATGGGTCGGAAGTGTGTTCAACTCCTTCCCCACTCAAACCTCGATCCATTCGGGGGCTAATGATGAAGCTATGTACCTAGGGTAGGGTCATGGACCTGTCCAAGATACCCTCCCCAAGGACATATCTAGAAGAAACCACCTTTCAATCAACCCAGAAATGTTCCACTCGACGGACTCGAAGACACTCGACCATGAAGCCAACCACTCGACAGCCAGGAGACCTAAAGTCACTCTGCACGCAAACGGTCGGTCATTAAGTAGCATTTATGGTCATCATAGCACTTTGTTTGTGGCATTACGAGTAACGCCCGATCTTAATGTACCTTAAACCCTGCATAACTGAGGGCCGGAGGGGTCTGGCGGACTCTATATAAGCCACCCCATCCTCAGTGTAAAGGGTTCGCACCCCTGTAACTCATACGCACATAATCCAGTCGACCGCCTCCGGGCTCCGAGACGTAGGGCTGTTACTTCCTCCGAGAAGGGCCTGAACTCGTAAACCTCTTACGTATACAACTACTCCATAGCTAGGATCTTGCCTCTCCATTCATATCCCCCTACATTACTGTCAGACTTAGAACCACGATAGTATCCCAGCCCGCCAGGGTTTAAGTCATGGCGCTCGCATTATTTTTGGATTTATTTCAGGATTTTCGGCGATGCGCTTTCACTGGGAGGAGACGTTTCCATCGACGACGAGACGCCTATGGTGACTTCGTAAATCTCAAGATGATATGCAAGCTCGATCTCTTGAAGGTGCTTATAATGATAGGGTGTGCATGTTTATTTTCATAGGGGTTAGTATATGCGCGTATGTATGAGTGTTCAGGTATGCACCGTGTTAAAACAAAAAGATCATCTAGTATGGAAAATGTTGTAACAAGTGGATTTATGGCCCATTGGAGCGGACGGAGGATGTGACTTTGCATCGGTAGAGGTACGATGATGGAACAATATAAACACAGCGGCCGTGGGAAATCAAAAGGGCGTTGTTATGAATGATGACGATGGATATACTCATAGTACGTACGCAGCTCACCTGGCGCCAAGTTGGCAATGCAGATGCAGGACGAGGCGTGGCGAGCATGGGGAACTTGCCTCCCGATGCACCGCGGCCCGGGTTTCCGCCCACCATCGCCGGAGCC
>NC_057804.1:168302387-168320485 GCF_018294505.1 Triticum aestivum
CCCCCCCTCTTGCCGGCTTCAAGCATGGGACATGCATGCATGCATGATGTTTCGCTCTCCGCTTGTCGCCTGCAAAAATTCCTCACGATACTCACAAGAACCTGCCAAACTCATATATCACCAGTGGCAACTTACTAATTTTGTATGCAAAACCGTGCCGTGCATGAGGGCATGGCCAATGGGCCACGCTGGACGGGTGCTTCAGGCGCCACATCAACATGCTGAACGCCACCTCCAGCAAACATGCTGCTTGTAAGAGAGACGGACTCCTGCAGAGAAGCTAGCCTCCTCCCTGACAAAAGCAGCGAGGTAGCTGCTCAGGCGACGCAGTGTGAGCTTTGTAGCTCTGCTTAGTTCAGGACCACGGCTTGGAGATTGCATGTGTTGAAAGGTGGGTGAGAGAGAGAGAAAATAAGATGATGACATCAAGAAAATAGCCTCCGTTGAGTGATTGTGGCACAAACCATAGCTCCATTCAAATTTATTTAGGTGGAAGAGGTGAGGCATCACCAAGGTGATGCTCCTTTTGTACATGCCCTGATTGGTTGGATTATACTTACGTACCGTACTCCGTAAATGACAGGCAGGGCGTGGTAATGGAAATTTTCTTGGATTCTGCCGGACCCATCTACTACTACTCTAGATGAGGACCATGTTTCCCCTTACAAAAACAAACAAAATTAGTCGGTGAGGACCATGCTGCAGTTGAGCAGTTCAAGAGAACCAGATCCCATCGTATCAAGAAAACGTAATAGAGTACTATTTGTCTTCTTCTCCGACAAAGCCCCTCAACTTCCTTGTTATTAGTTTCACACTAACAGCGACAGCGAAACATCCAAGGAAATCAACATCGTACGAACTAGAGGGGCTGAACCGTGAAACCACCAAGCACTTGAAAACTCCCACCACCCCCCACCTCACTTCCCACACTCCTCCCACCACTTCGCCGCGCGCACAACCCAACCCACCACTGCCCGGCCGCACCACAGCACGCGATGGCCGCCGACACGCCTTCCGACGACCCGCTTTCCGGTGGCGGGGACAGCGCCTGCTCCACGCCGTTCGTCAGCGCGCCCTCCAGCCCCACCCGCGACCCCTTCTCCGGCCACCACCACGCCGCGTGCTTCTTCAGCGCGCCGGCGAGCCCCACCCGCGGCGCCAGCAAAGAGTTTGCCTGCGGCGGCCTCGACTTTGACTTCGACTTCGACTTCTCGTCCCGCTTCCCGTCGCCCTCCGCCGCCGCCATGTCGTCCGCCGACGAGCTCTTCCACAACGGCCAGATCCGCCTCTCCGCGATGCTGCTCCAGCCGCACCAGCCTCACCTCGCCTCGCCTTCACAGGCCCCCGTGGAGGTGGAAGAGGGCGAGCGCGGCCGCTTCAGGGGCCGGTCCGTGCACCGCAAGGCGCGCTCGCTCTCCCCATTCCGTGCCCACTGGAGGTCACCATCTGCCGCGCCGCCGCCGGAGTCCGAGTCCGTCGAGCCGGCGGCCACGCCCCCGGCCTCGCGCTCCTCGTCGTCCTCGTCCACCGCTTCGTCCGCGTCCTCCTCTTCCTCCAGGAGCTCCCGGCGTTGGGGCTTCATTAAGGATCTCCTCCACCGGAGCAAGTCAGACGGCGGCAAGGACAGCCAGCACCCTGCCGCTCCGGCTCCCCCGACTTTCTCTGCAACGCCAAAGAGGAGCCCATCTCCTTCTCCATCGCCGGCGGCGGCCAGATGTAGAGGGGCAGGGAGGGGCAGGCGGAGGTCGGCGCATGAGAGGCTCTACGAGGCGAGAAGGGCGGAGGCGGAAGAGATGCGACGGCGCACGTACCTGCCCTACCGGCAGGGCGGGCTGCTGCTCTTCGGTTGCATCGGCCTCGGCAACCGCAGCTATGGCACCGCCGTCCACGGCCTTGCTCGGGGTCTCAACACCGCCACCGCCACCGCCACGGCCGTCTCTTCAAGGTCATGACAACACCTGGTATCCATGGACGCGTCCGCTTCTCCGCTGGAGCTGGATGGTTGCTGATGTTGTGTGTGGTCGGGGCAATGCAGCGTGAACAAGTGCAAAAGAAATTGCATAGAAGATACCAGTAGTAGCAGCGTTTTATAGTTTCCTGTATGGATTTTGGGTTGGTGCAAACGGGCTTGTGTATCTACAGTACGTACTAGTGATAATTAGTGGAAAAAGAAATTAGTAGTAGCCTACTACTTGCTTCTCTTATCTCTGCTTGTGATGTGTGCAAGAGACCTGAAGACTGAAAATTTGCAGCTTCCCTATATTTGTGCCTTGAGCCTGGTCCTTGGGTTTGTGTAGCATATATTCTTTTGCCCTTTCCGTTGATTGTTTGCTTTGGCATGTGTGCAGGTTCTTTTCTTGCATTGCAGGTTTTGCTGCTGGTTTTTTTTTTCCGAAACGGAGGCAAAAGATTTGCTCCATCGATTAATTAAGCAGAAGAGAATTGCCCGGTTAATTAACGAAAAACCGGACGAAAACCGATACAGGGCTTGCAACCTACAACCAAACCCAACACCTAACGACCACCAATACATCGCAAAGACACCCCAACAAGAGTAACTCGGCCGAAAACCACGGGCGCACCCAAATCAACGAAGACAAGTCAAGCCATAAGGACAACCCAAGAGACTGATAACCATCCATCAAGTAGTTGCGGACGCCTTTTCTGTGACGCCACTCTTCTTTCCTTTGCTCGTGAGAGCCTCCTCCACAATTGCCTTGCCAGACCCAGGGCTCATCCTCTCCAAACATTTGAGCAAGCTATGAAGCTCTATCTGAAAGAGAATCTCATTGACCTTGTCACGCACAGAAACCTGCCCAACAATCACGTGCGAGTGGGTGCCCGCAACATCGGAATCTCCACGCTCCACAGGGGCGAGCTGTTGGTTGGGCTCAGAAGGATCGGGCGCCAATGTACCAACCGCCTCAACATCATCAATCACAGGTATCACTGACACGATGGACTCAGGCGTCTCCACTTGTCAGAGTTAGGTGCCAACACACATGTCTCATCAACCTCTCCACTCAAAGACGCCACATGCCCAATGGCCATAGATGAGGCAGTGATAGAACCAACCAAGTCTCCATTGTTCGCAAAGGCGGGCGACTGAGGTAGCGAGGGTGTCATGGCCACCACCAAGGACTCCAATGAGCCCAGCTCCATCGGTAACACCATAGATGATTCCCCACAAAGCTCCTGCAACTCAGGCATAATCTGCATAATTGGAGCCACAACCTCGGAGATGACCCCACTCCCCGGGGAAGACGGCGTCGCATGTAGAGCACAAGGAGAAAAATCTCCGAAGAGGCATTCAGCCTCCTCAATGGAACCAATCGGGAGCTCAGGCAACAAAGGCACAACCGACACAACCTGAAGTTTGGCAAGTGCGTCGTGAAGCTCAGTGCGAAACAACTCAATCTTCTGAAGGAGCTCCGTACGAAGCAAGGCAAGCTGGGATTCAAAAGTAGAGTCCAAAAATACACTGACATTGGAATCCTTACAACACCCAGATTGGGACCTTGGCGGCACCGACACACGCAACGACGAACGGCCCACGACCTCTGCCCAACTCCTAGTCAGCGAAGTACAAGCCTGGACGAACGGGGAGCGGCTCGGCTGGCATGGAGCACGAGTGACCGAAGAGCCAACGCGAGCGACTGGAGAGCAATCTCGAGCAACCGGAGAGCGATCTGGAGCAACCGGAGAGCGAGCACAATAGAATCTCTCCCTATGACCAGGGCGACGACAGCGAATGCATCTGAATGGCCCATGGCATGCACTCACTTGGTGGCCACGCACAAGACAACGGTAGCATCTTCCTCGAGCCCAACGCTTGAAGGCGAGGCCACGCTCGAGCCCTTCCCGCAACGGCTCGAGGGGAGTGCCTCCACCGGACCGGCGCCCCGACCAACATGCTCCCAGCCAGCCTCGTTTTCAAGAGTGGCAGCGGCGGCAGAGAGGCCCTTGCAAGCAAACACTGAAGATGGAACAAACAGAGGAGACTCCAACTTCTCTGGCGTCATCTCATCAGGAATGGCGGGCAGGGATGCCTGATTGGTCACTGCCATAGGCCATGGGAGGCGATGAGCGCAAGTCCTACAGCCACCAATGGACGGGTCGGCCTTCCGGGAGGCGAGGGCAATGGCAGCTAGAGCAGCAGCGGACAAGGCTGGAGTAGTCGGAGCAGCCCGGTTCGGCAGCGCGCTCACCTCGCTAGAGCACTTGGGAGCCCGTGGCGTCTGCGGGGCAAGCTCAATGACATCTTCGTCGTGGTCATCGGCATCCTCATCGAGGGAGCTCCACGAAGGTCGCGCCATGCCCAAACTGTCAAAAGAGCTTGAAACAGCCGACAGCCTCCCAACCCGCATGTCGGAGACGTGACCGTTGCCTCCAACCGCAACAACGGGTGGCGTGGTAGGCGTTGGTGACCTCCGCGTGGACGGCAGCAGGGGCGAGCCCACCCATCCTCGCACGGTCAGGTCGGCCTTGCGGGAGGCGAGGGAGGACGCGGCCAGGCCGTGCGAAGATGGCTGCGGCAGACGGGCGGGGGCAGGGACGGCGCCGGCAGCACGAGGCATCCGAGCGGCTGGAGGATCCAGCGAGGCCGGGGCGGCCTCCGTCGTGTAGTTCAGAGGCTTGTAGCATACTACATCGATGGAACTGGAACTCTGGAAATGGCTGCTACTTCTGTTTCTTCCCTTCGGTAACAAAATGGAGGCTATAGAATACCAGTGGGCTCCCACCAAACTCTCCTTAGAGTAGCTGTTTTCCCTTTGTACAGGAAAACAAATACATATAGCAGTTAATATTGCAAGATACTCCTTCTGTAAATTAATATAAAAGCATTTAAATCACTGAAGTAGTGATCTAAACACTCTTATATAAGTTTACGGAAGGAGTGTAAGTAAATCAGATAAAGAACGAAATCACTATGCACACGACACCTTGGCGGACGATGTATGCACGAAGCTGTGATCGATGGTACTAACCCATGGAGCCAAAGTGATGGACGGCTGCTAACATGTGTCGTGCATGAATCGGCTGCCAAGATGTCGTCTGTGTAGCATTGCTCGATAAAGAAAGACGGACAGATTTGTGTTCCGAAAATGATACAGTAGCTGTCTACAAGGATCATCAACTGCAACTGCAACAGCATTCTTGAGATCGTTAGCGTCCGTCTCCATTTTCTTTTTCAGTTATATACTACCTCTGTTTCTAAATGTAAGTTTTTCTAGAGATTACACTATGGACTATATACGGATCAAAATAAGTAAATCTACATTTTAAAATATGTCTATATATATCTGTATGTAGTTTGTAGTGGAATCTAAAAAAACATATATTTAGGAATGGAGGAAGTAGAAGCCACTGTATGTATGCTTTCGTTAACAGTAACGCCCGCCTTTCCCCATTCTCTTGATTTATTACGCACTGGAGCTGAGCCGAGAGGACAGCCGCAAGTACTTGTCACGTGAGGGATGTCATGTGATGTTTATCCTTTTGCGCCTCGGGGCCAGTAATAAACACAGTAATTTTATCAAGAAAGAGCAGAGGGGGACCTGTGGTTAGCACTTCATCAACTGTTTACTTGGCGCTAGTTTTACCTAACCAATGTAACCGAATAAACGGCCTTTCACCGCCCTGGCGGCAGCCAATTGCCCGGAGCCGACGTCCACAAGACTCATACATGATGCAACTTTAATTGCTATTTTTCTAAATAATACATTTTTTAATTCATTTTCAGAAATATTACGCTGAATTATTATTTTCCAAAAATAATACATAGTCAGCCATCTGGTGGCCAATTGGATCCACTTGGCCAAGAGTAGGCCGATTAATACCTTGTCGGCTAACAGCAGGCCGATTGGACTCATGTCCACTCCTGTCAGATAGCTGTTGGCCGACTGAAACTAATTGACTTACAGTAGACCGACTGGAACTAATTGGCTTACAATAAACCGATTAGTTTTAATTGGCTTCCTATAAGCTGATAGGTGCATGCTTCATTTTCTCAGCCTAAATTTCTTCCTTCTAGGCACTAAGGTGGGTAAGCATTGTAGTATAGCCTCGTACTCTCGTCAAGATATGTCCAAATCCGGATGTCCTTTTAAAGTATATGTTTCCTCTCTTAGTCTCGTATTCTGGACGAAGAAAACATACATCTTAAAAGGATATCAGGAATTGGACATATCAGAATATAAGACTACACTACAATGCTTACCCAACTTAGTGCCCAGAAGTAGGAAATTTAGGCCTAAGAAAATGGGGCACGCACCTATTAGCTTATAGGAAGCCAATTACTCCCTTCGTTCCTAAATATTCGTCATTTTAGAGATTTCAAATGGACTACCACATACAGATGTATATAGACATATTTTAGAGTAGAACTAACCAGCCTACTCTCAGCCAATTAGTTCTAGTCGGCCTACTCTAAGCCAATTAGTTCCAGTCGGCCAATAGTTAGCCGACAGGAGTGGGCAGGAGCCCAATCGGCCTGCTGTTAGCCGACAGGAGTGGGCAGGAGCCCAATCGACCTGCTGTTAGCCGACAAGATACTAATCGGCCTACTCTTGGCCGGCTAGATCCAATCAGCCACCAGATGGTTGACTATGTATTATTTTTGGAGAAAAATAATTTGGTGTAATATTTTTGAAAATTAATAAAAAATGTATTATTTAAAAAAATCACTTTAATTAACAGGGGCATTGCTGTGCGCAATTTCAACGCGGACATCAAACAAACCTCAACAAATGTCCATGAGGTAAAGGATGGGTAATTTCAAATGGAATTTAAAAAAAACCCGATGAAGTTCATGTAGAACAGACAATATTTGTTACATTTCAATATATTACAAGTACAAGGCTATGTGTCGCCAGGCTAATAATCTAAAAAGAT
Organism: Triticum aestivum; assembly: GCF_018294505.1. Classification (NCBI taxonomy): domain Eukaryota; kingdom Viridiplantae; phylum Streptophyta; class Magnoliopsida; order Poales; family Poaceae; genus Triticum; species Triticum aestivum. The sequence goes on from NC_057804.1 coordinate 168,309,282, forward strand.
CCACCACCTCAGCAGCCGTTGGATGGAGCCTCGAATAGCTATCTGATCTCTGTCAAAGAAGACTTATTTTGCTCGGCCTTTGCAACATGAGCCTTGTCGCAATCTTTCCTGAACCCTTTTTTCCTATGAAACAAGACCTGTGTTGCGACTCGAACATTGACCATGTTGCAATCCTGGGCCAGCCACCACAAACCAAAGCCTTTGCAACATGATCCATGTTGCGACTGCAACACTGGCCATGTTGTAATCCCGGGTCGAGCTTCACATCATCGTCCATGCCTGCCGCTCGTAGCAACGGGTGGTGTCGGTACTAAAACCGGCAGATCTCGGGGTAGGGGGTTCTGAGCTGTGGATCTCAGATCGATGGGTAACAAGGGACGAAGGAGGTAGTATTTACCCACGTTCGGCCCTCTCGAAGAGGTAATACCCTACGTCCTGCTTTGATTGTATTGATGATCGTGTATCGAGTACAAGTTTGATCTACCTCGAGATCGAAAGTTGTGTCCTAAGCCTAGAGCTTGGTGAATGTGTTTGTGATTGACCCCCCTCTACCGAATAAACCCCTCAACTTATATACACGCCAAAGGGGGATACCTAGGGTTACACATGGCTTCCGGAGTCCCTCCTTGTAAGACTGGCGGCCCGTAAGCTCGGCCCATGGATTGTGGGCCAACTAGGTTGGTACCCCCTAGTCCAGGACACCGTCAGTAGCCCCTGAAATGGTCTTCCACGCCGAGGACGACGCTCTTCTTCGGTTGAATGACTTTGGCTTTGGAGTCTTCGGCTTGACAAACAAGTTCCTATTGTGGTGATTCAGACCTCCCCATTCATTACACGCTTACACTAGGCCCTTTCTGAAAAGAATTCGCCCCCCGATCAGGGTTCGTCCAAACTTGCTAGCATCCGAGGATGTGGGATAACTAAGCCTCGAAGGCCAACCGCACAAGTGTGAACAGTACCTATGGCCTGACAAACTTTCCGAAATGCCACCACCTATAACTAGGCGGGCCACTTACTGTTGCTTGAATTGCGGTTCGAGGTAATTATCTCATTGGCACATCTCGTCGAAGCACAGATCGTTCCTGTGTTTTAAGGGATATCATCAAGATTTTGTTTTTTCCCACATGCATAATGGCATCTTTCTCGGGTAGTGGCAGTTTCCACGACGCAACATGAGGGACTCTTGGCCTTTCATAGGCTTATAAGAGCAAAGGAAAAGCGGTAATAATCCTCACCCTTCCATTCCTCCTTGCCTACTTCCTTTCTAGCTCCAACGCCCAGATCCAACTCCAAATCCATTCACCCCCTTAGCCCCCACAACTTCCACGTCCTAGCAATGGCTAACACCACTCTCAAGGGGCACTGGGCCGGCTCCTTCGTCATGGAGGGCATGATCATGGAGCTGCGGAGCGCGGGGTACATCCCTGCCAATGTCACTACCCGGCCGCTGGAGCAAAACCAGCGCGTACCCACTCCCCAGACAGGGGAGAGGGTAGTTTTTATCCCCCACCTCATTTGAGGTCTGGCGTTCCCGCTGCACCCCTTCGTGTACGAGATCCTTTTCTTCTACAGGCTCGATTTCCATCATATGGCCCCGTACTCGATCCTCCACCCCGCGTCTTTCATAATCACCTGTGAGGCCTTTCTCCACGTCGAGCCGCACTTTGGGCTATGGCTAATGACATTCGACATCAAGTTGAAGTCCGGCATCTCCGAACTTGCGGTGTGTAGCGGAGTCATGATCAGCAAGAACCATAAGGTTGATTGGTTTGAGGGCGCCTTCATTGAGACCATCAAAGAGTGGTTGCGCGAGTGGTTTTACATCACCAAGCCACTCGCCGATGGCCAGGCCGAAGTCCCCGCCTGCTCGACTGGCTCTTTGAGGAGGCTTGCTTCCTAGAGAAGGAAGGGCATAGATTGGGGAACCCTGGAGAGATTAAAGAGCTGCAACAGAAAATTAAATTTCTGACAGACAAGAAAAAAATCAAGCTGGTGGACATGGTTGACGTCATGCTCCGTCACCGCATCCTGCCTCTCCAGCTTCGGGCGGGGCCGATGTGGGCATTCAAGCCCGAAGACGCGGTCCCCATGAAGCACTTATTCCGCACCTCCCTGTCTGGGATGTGGGCGACGCTTTTCAAGCCATCCCTAAACGAGTCCCCCCCCCCAGAGGGGAGGGACAACGGCTTCGAAGCCACTCATGATGCCTCCGCGGTAACTTCAAGGGACAATTAATTTTGTGCCCTTAGTTGAGTCCCACATGATAGTTTTGCCCCTAATTTCCCAAAACACTCGATTCTGCCCAAGCCACTTTGCTCTTCTTATCATTTTGCCCTTCTGTCACAGTTCTGTCCAGTTAGTGTCGTTCGACCGTGTGTTAACCGTGTGTGAACTTTCTGTTGGGCCATTTTGCCCCTAATTCTTCACTCTCTAGTGAGGACCATTTTGCCCCTACTTCTTCACTCTCTAGTGAGACACTCCCAAATGGGACCCATCACTTAGAAAACCATCCTAGGTTCAGTTTTATTTCTATCCCGTCGGTCAAGACCTACTATCAAATCCCCTTCCCCTCTCTCTCTCAAATCCCGTCGGCGGTGGAGCCACAGATCATGTCGATGGCTAGCAGGGGAGGCCAACGACGGTGCCGTCGGTGGTGGAGCTATCAACCCCATCAGGGCTGGGCTTGAGCGCTCGTAGGAGGAGAACCGCCCCGATCCTCCTCGTCTCCATGCCTAGATCCATCTTGTCTCCGCCCTGATCTACCCCTTCTCCGCCCCTGATCCGTTAAGGCCAAGTTTGAGCATTACCCTGCCCGTGCTCCTTCCTATCCTCCTTCCCTCTCCCTTTCTCTCTCGATTCACTCTATCACTCACCCTGCTCTTTTCTCTTCCTCGACAGTAACAGGGAACGGCACTAAAGCCACCATGGCCTTCGCTCATGGAAGTCCACCTCTCGATCTGTTCGCCATCGACGTCCGCATGGACTCGGTGACGAGCTGCGGCATCGCGACCTCTGTTTAATCTGGCGTTGTATTGTGCAACGCAGGAACCAGAATGTCGCGTCCCCGTTGACCCTCGTCCACTCCCAAGTTGGCCAGCCTCCAGAGACGCCTCCCGCTGGCCCAAATCCATAGCGCCCCGCCGAGAGGGCCTCCCAGTGTCGGCGCCAACCCAGGAGCCCATGAGGCCTATGTGTTAATTACTGTTGTTTGCCCAAAAAAAGTGATTAATGTTCATCTTAATTATTGTACAAAAATGTTATGCAAAATTGATGTGTATTTACAACATGGCAATGTCTTAAGTTATTTAGTTTGGTTCGTCGTGGGTCCCACATGGTAGTGAGATGAGACGTATGGTTTTCTGAGTGATGGGTCCCACTTGGCAGTGTATCACCAAAGAGTGAAGAAGCAGGGGCAAAATGGTCCAACAAAAAGTTCACAGACAGTCAACACACGGTCAAAGGGCAAAACGATAAGAAGAGCAAAGTGGCTTGGGCAAGACCAAGGGTTTTTAGAAATTAGCGACAAAACTGCCAAATGGGACGCAACTAGGGGTATAAAATTGATTATCCCTAACTTCAATATGCACCTTTACATTTTGCATTTCTTTCCATCTTGTAAACCTTAATTGAATGCTCAGTTCTATCTTTTCAGAAGTGGATCCCCAAGGCGTAGCAAATGTTGTGCCCAGTACCGCTGCCCAAAGAGGAGAAATCTCCTCAGCTCATGGCCCTCTTAGCCGAGGAGCCGTATGTGGTGCCGCCCAAAGAGCCAAAGCACCGAAAGGGGAGGGCGGCCTCCGCACACGGGAAACCTCGATGACCCAATCCAAGGAGACCCACGTCTCCTCCACCCACGAGGACAAGGAGGAGGAGAAAATGGGGGAAGGAGAGCCTTCCCCCAAAGGAAAAAAGAATGGTGTCCGAGGACGCTGAGGAGGATGTGCAACCCAAAGCCCGCAAGCGGCTGCGCAAGTCCTCTGCAGATCCTGCCAGCAAGCGGGCCTTCTCCGACGAGTCGGATGGCGACCTCCTTCAACCGAAGAGGAAAATGCCGGCACCTCGGAGATGTATTGACATGTCCGCATTAAATTTCGAAAGCCTCTTCTTAGTATAAAACTTATAACCCACATGCTCTCAGTCCCCAGCGCCTCCACATAGGCGATGCCATCTCGGACGGGCAGCCTCCACCCTCCATGGCGGACAACGCGACCCCCGAGCTTGTTGCGACCCCTCCTGGTCCCAAGGGCTGGGGGAGGCGACCTCACACCCGACCCCTCCGGTCAATACCGTGGAGGCTGGTGTATAGTGTCCCTTGGTCGAGGTAGAGAGCTTGGCCAATCAGGACCAAGGGGAAGAAGTCCCTGAGGTCCCTAAGAGGGGGTTGGGCCAGTCGGCGGCCTAGCCCCAAACGACTCCGGCGCCTTCGCCACAGCCGAAGGCCTCCCTCCCTGCCACGACTGTGGTAGGAGGCAAGGTTGTGCCGCCTATCCCTCCTGCCCCAGGTCCCATGATATGGAGGTAGCCTTAATTGGCTCCTCTATCAAAGAAGAGCATCGTGCGCTTATCGGCACGGCGTTGAATGGCTTCCGGTCCGTAGACTTCGGAATGCACGAGGTCCTCAAGGGCCTCATTAGAAGCTTCGGAGCATGTACTAGCCCTTTTTCCATATGTACATGTAAATACTTGGCCAGCATTAACCCCCGAGCCGAAAGTTAGTTTCAAGAAATGGGCTTTTGTGGTCGACGCATTTATTTATTGAAAAACAGAGATCCAGTAGCCCCCGAGACTCTGGTTGGCTTTGCGAAAAAGCCGAACAGAGATCAATTTAGGAACTGGGAGACTACTAAGTGGATATATGTGCAGGCCTCGTCCTCGGCTCTGAGCTCCACTTCTGAAGAGATAGAGGAGATGAACTAGAAGATTAAGCGGTCCGATGAGGACCTCGATCTGATGCAGAAGCAGACCGAGAAGGCCCAAGGTAAGTTGAAAGTTGATGCTTTTATAAATTTTACTTATGTGTTAACAAAGTCCTGTACAAGCTAATAAAGGAACTATGAGGCTTTTTAGCTTGCAATACATAGTAAAAAATTTAGTTATGTGTTTTATTTGAGCTTGAATGCTGATGCCGAGTTGTTTACATAATAGTGCAACAACGGAGCTAGAGGCTCTAAAGGCCGAGCTTGGAAGAGCTTGGCAGGAGGCGGAGCAGCAAAAGGCTGCGGCCGCGAGGAACGAGAAGAAGCTGGCCGAAAAAAGGCAGATCGCGGCAAGGACCAAGCCCGAGTCCTCGAGGTTGAGGACAGCCTGAAGGGCGTGTACTAGGAACGCGACACCTTCCGGGAGGAGGAGAAGAAGGCGTGTGCAAACCTCAAAAAACTAAGCGTGGCGGACACCAAGGTCCAAACCCAGGCCCGAGCGGACCATGAAGCACTCCAGCGAGGGAGACAGATCATTGTTGGTAAGCCCTTTTTACTTCAGTGTGTTTTGGCCACAGGGGTTAGCTGAGCTCACTCAATTCTGGCGATCCACAGACGCCTTCGCGGATCTCTCGAGGAGCCGTCCGGCGCCGGCCGTCACTTCGGCGCATAGGAGGGTCATGCATGGGAGAAGGCGTTCTGGCAACAATTTCAGGCACCATCGCATCCACCCCTGCAGAATCACCAGATGAAGCAGTTGATGTAGCTTGATACGTCTCCAATGTATGTATAATTTTTTATTGTTCCATGCTGTTATATTATCATTCTTGCATGTTTTACAATCATTTTATAGCAACTTTATATTATTTTTTGGGACTAAACTATTGACATAGTGCCTAGTGCCAGTTGCTGTTTTTGCTTGTTTTTTACTTCGCATAAAATCAAATACCAAACGGAGGCCAAACGCAGCGAAACTTTTTCGTAATTTTTTCTGGACCATAAGACACAAGATGGGCCAAAGAAGTACCAGATGGGTGCCCCGAGGGGGGCACAACCCACCTGGGGACGCCTGGGGGCCCAGGCGCGCCCTGGTGGGTTGTGCCCACCTCGGTGGCCTCCCGCACCGCCTCTTCGTCCTATAAATACCCAAATATTCCAGAAACCCTAGGGGAGTCGACGAAACACAATTCCAGCCGGTGCAGTTTCCAAAACCATGAGATCGAATCTAGACACCATCACGGAGGGGTTCATCATCCTCATTGGTGCCTCTTCGATGATGCGTGAGTACTTCATTGTAGACCTACGGGTCCGTAGGCAGTAGCTAGATGGCTTCTTCTCTCTTTTTGATTCTCAATACAATGGTCTCTTGGAGATCAGTTTGATGTAACTCTTTTTGCGGTGTGTTTGTTGGGATCCGATGAACTTTGAGTTTATGATCAGATCTATTTTATCCATGAAAGTTGTTTGAGTTTGGATCTCCTATATGCATGATTACTTATAGCCTAGTATTTCTTCTTTGAATTTTTGGTTTAGTTAGGCCGACTAGATCGATTTTTCTTTCCATGGGAAGAGGTGCTTTGTGATGAGTTGGATCGTGCGGTGTTCTTTCCCAGTGACAGAAGGGGCAGGAAGACACGTATTGATCATTGCTATTAAGGATAACAAGATGGGGTCTATTCCTACATGAATAGATCTTGTCTACATCATGTCATCGTTCTTATTGCATTACTCCATTTCTTCATGAACTTAATACACTAGATGCATGCTGGATAGCGGTCGACGTGTGGAGTAATAGTAGTAGATGCAGGTAGGAGTCGGTGTACTAATCTTGGACGTGATGCCTATATAATGATCATTGCCTCGATATCATCATAATTATTTGAAGTTCTATCAATTGCCCAACAATAATTTATTTACCCACCGTATGCTATTTTCTTGAGAGAAGCCACTAGTGAAATCTACGACCCCTGGGTCTATTCTTTATCATATTTTCCTCGAGATATACTTTTATTTGCTTGTGTTTTCAGATCTATAATTCTAAAAACCCAAAAATAACTTGCTGCACTTTTTCTTTATTTATTTTATTTTGTTTTATTGCGAGATCTATTTATCCAAAATCATACAAACCAATCTATCTTTTACCCAGGAGGGATTGACAACCCCTCTTACGCGTCGGGTTGCAAGTATTTATTCTTTGTGTGCAGGTACCGTTTACATAGTGTTGCTTGGTTCTCCTACTGGTTCGATAACCTTGGTTTCATCACTGAGGAAATACCCACCGTAGTTGTGCTGCATCATCCCTTCCTCTTCGGGGAAAAACTGATGCGGACATGAGCCATCACAGCTCTACGCATGGCGAAGCCAACCATCGAAGACCTCTGTGTTTGCCTATGGCCTGCGGAGGCGCTGCCGACCAGCTTCTTCGGCTGGTGGCTCGTCTTCAAGAAGCCGATCCCCAAGTTGAAAGCTGGAAGCGGTCGACTTGCTTGGAGGGCGCCCAACGGGCATATACCTACATGAAGAGGCACTATCATCGCATCGACGCGAAGGTCGTTGCCTCAAGGCCCCCGAAGGGAAAGATTGGATTGTGGCACAATTCCTGGCCAGGGTGATGGAAGGAGCTCGGATCACTTAGGCTCAGTGTCTGACGTGGCTTAGCACTACGTCTGTATTTCCCCAAAGAGGAAGGGATGATGTGGCACAACCACGGTAAGTATTTCCCTGAGTTACGAAACCAAGGTTATCAATCTAGTAGGAGAACCAAGCAACACTATGTAAACGGTACGTGCACACAAAGAACAAATACTTGCAAACCGACGTGTAAGAGGGGTTGTCAATCCGTCCACGGTAAAAAGATAGATTAAATTGTATGAGATTGGATAAATAGATCTAGCAAAAACACAAAATAAAACAAGTAAAGAAAAATGCAGCAAGGTATTTTTGGGGTTTTGAAATAATAGATCTGAAAACAATATGATAAAAGATAGACCCGGGGGCCGTAGATTTCACAAGTGGATTCTCTCGAGAAAATATCATATGGTGGGTAAAAAAATTAATGTTGGGCAATTGATAGAAGAGAAAATAATTATGAAAATATCCAAGGCAATGATCATGTATATAGGCATCACGTCCAAGATTAGTAGACCGAAACGATTCTGCATCTACTACTATTACCCCACACATCGACCGCTGGCCAGCATGCATCTAGTGTATTAAGTTCATGGAGAAACAGAGTAATGCAATAAGAACGATGACATGATGGAGACAAGATCTATTCATGTAGGAATAGACCCCATCTTTATATCCTTAATAGCAATGGTACATGCGTGCCTCGCTATCCCTTCTGTCACTGGGTGAGGACACCGCAAGATTGAACCGATCACAAAGTACCTCTTCCCATTGCAAGAAAAAACAATCTAGTTTGCCAAACCAAACCAAAGTTTTGGAGAAGAAATACAAGGCTATAACAATCATGCATATAAGAGATTAAAGATAACTGAAATAATATTCGTGGATAGATCTGATCATAAACTCGCACTTCATCGGATCCCAACAGACACACCGCAGAAAGTCCTTACATCAAATAGATCTCCAAGAACATCAAGGAAAACATTGTGTTATGAATCAAAAAGAGAGAACAAGCCATATAGCTACTTCCTATAGACCCATAGGTCTATGGTGAAATACTCACGCATCGTTGGAGGAGCACCAATGAGGATGATGAACCCCTCCGTGATCGTGTTCCCCTCCGACAGACTGCCGAAATAGGGCTCTAGATTGGATCTCGCAGTTTTGGAACTTGCGGCGGCTGGAATTGTGTTTAGATAGCTCCCCTAGGGTTTTTGGAATATCAGAGTATTTATAGAGTTGAGAGGTGGTGCAGGAGACCTCCATGGGCCCACCACCCATCAGGGCATGCCAGGGGCCTCTAGCGCGCCCTGGTGGGTGGTGGGCCCCATGGGCCTCCCCTAGGTGCTTCCTTGGCTCCCAAGTTGTCTTCTGGTCCAAAAAAATCTCCAAAAAGTTTCATGGCATTTGGACTTTGTTTGGTATTGGTATTCTGTGAAGTAAAAAACAAACAAAAAAACAACAACTAGCATTGGGCACTATGTCAATAGGTTAGTCCCAAAAAATGATGTAAAGTTGCTATAAAATGAAGGTAAAATATCCAAGAATGATAATATAATAGCATGGAGCAATCAAAATTTATAGATATGTTGGAGACGTATTAGTGTCCTAAGGACATCCTGTACTTTTAATTTGTGCTTCGTGATGTTGAAGTTAGAAAGATGTAAAAACATAATTCTGCTTGAAATGAGTGCGACTTTATATTTCGATGTGTTTCATATATTTATTTTGACTCTTGTGCAACCGTTATAACACTGAAAGTGACCAGTCGTCGGCTTTCGCCCCCTTGTACAGGATACGAGGGGTGTTTCCATAGCAGTTTTGACCCATAGCCGATGTCTCGGTTCCCGAAGGCATCCCGTGCATATGGAAACAAGGAAATCAGACTATATTGGTTCTATAGCTTTCACTTAGTCAGAGGAGCATAAATGTGGGAGTTGAAGTGCTCGGCATTCGGCCAGGGTTTAGGCCACTAGCCACTTCGGCTTGATTTAAGAGAAGCCCATCATTTTACATGGATGACCCCTAATGACCTTTTTGTTTAACACAGTCATCGGCTTGCCGACTAGTTTACTCTTATTGAGAAAGTCAGTTTTCGGCATTCTCCACTAAGGCGCTTTACCATATGAGCTGGAAGCGCAATCGCAGTTGTTCTCCTTTTACACTCTTAGCCGAATAGACTGGGAATGTAAGGGACAAGCATAGGAGTCGGGCAACCCAACTATTGACCAAAATCAAGGTTCGAAACTGATTCATCTAATGCCACATCCGAGATGCCAAATGGATTGTTCAGACTTCTAAGTTAAGCGTGAAATTAAAATCTGAGCCCCTGGTTGAGAGCCGATTTACATATATAGGGTTTGTATCGTGAGAGCTGTCTTTTGGCTCAAAGGCAGTAAACGAAAGAGGGAGACATGAGTATGTGCGTAATGACCTCAGAGGGTCCTTTCTCCTTATTTCATATGGTCGACCCATACATGCTGAGCTTTATCAAAGAAACTTACAAAAGATACATTGACAAAAAAAGGTAAGGGAGAAAAAGAACAGGGTGGATGATGTTGGGTTTATAGCCCGAATCCTTCCCCACCGCACGTTTGCGCCTCCGTGCTGTTCACCAGCTTGTCCTTGTTTACGGCGAGGTTGATGTGTGCATCCTGCCACCTCGGCCGTCCCATGCTTGACACTTTTCGACGGACGGGTCCTTTGAAGAGGTTCGTAGCCGTCGTGTGATGGTTGAACCATGTGATCATGCTGCTCCGTTAGGCCTTTGATAGTGCCTTTTTGGTGCGCAAGTCTTTGGTTGGGCATTGCTTGGTTAAACCAAGGACGGCGTGCCCCGCGTTTTATGCTCCTCGGCCACCCATGGGATTTTGAGTGCAAAGTTATGCACCCTAGGGACGTAATGCCCCATCAAAGGGAGGCGAGAGAGGAGCGCATGTCCCTATTTAGGGTGAGAGGTTGGCTGTCCTAGGTCAATGGGTGCACCCCAGTTAAGCTTCGAGGAGCCGGGTGTGCCCCTCCCGATCAGAGTACGGGCTACCTCCTCGGTTGCCTGAACCTGAGTTGCGAAAGCCGCAGTCTGCTCTTCTGTTCGTAGAGAGCGTTCGGTGTTAGCACTGACTGTAATCACACCATTCAGACCCGCTATATTTAGCTTTAAATATGCGTAGTGCAGGATCGCATTGAAGCGAGCGAACACGGATCACCCGAGGAGTGTGTGGTAGCCGTTATGAAAGGGGACGATGTCGAAGATTAACTCTTCGCTTCAGAAGTTCTCGGGTGACCCGAGGACTACTTCGAGTGTGATTGTTCCCGTGTAGTGGGCTTCGATGCCGGGTATGACACCCTTGAAAGTTGTGGTGTTGGGTTTGATCCTAGATGAATCTACGCCAATTTTCCGGTTGTATCTGTGTATCAGGTTTAGGCTGCTGCCTCCATTCATAAGGACGTGTATTAGGTGGAAGCCATCAACAATGGGATCTAGGACTAGAGCCGCAAACCCTCTGTGTCGTATGCTTGTCGGGTGGTCATGTTTTTCAAATGTGATCAGGTAAGCCGACCATGGATTGTGCTTCGAGGCAATGGGCTCTAAGGCATAAATGTCTCAAAGTGCTCGTTTCCGTTCCCGTTTAGGGATGTGAGTGATGTACATCATGTTCA
>NC_057804.1:168320751-168352592 GCF_018294505.1 Triticum aestivum
TCCATTGTTCGGCTGCCGAGGTTCATCCTCGTCTTCCCTGCGAGGTTGGCCCTTGCTTTGCCCCTCTATCGCCATCTTCCAGGCCTGCTTGAAGACCCAACAATTTTGATTAGTGTGGTTTACAGGTTTATCTGAGGTGCCATGAATCCGGCACAGTCTGTCGAGGATTTTGTCCGACTGGTTGGGTCTATCCTTGTTCCTTTAAAGGGCTTCTTTTTATGTCCTGGCCTAGGGCCGTTGAACCCGGCATTGACTGCAGCGTCCTTGTTATCGCTCCCGGCGTTCTTATGCATGCGCTTATTCTTATTTTGCCTCGCTTTAGCATTGCCGTCGCAAGCTTCCGAGGTGTCGGCCTCGTTGTTGTGAGAACTGCGAGCCAGCCAACTATCCTCCCTCGCACAAAATTGGGTCAGGAGTGAAGTAAGGGCGACCATGGTCCTCGGCTTGTCCTCGTCAAGCTGGTGTGTGAGCCATTCATCCTGGATGCTATGCCGGAAAGCTGTGATTGCTTCTGTGTTAGTGCAGTCAACTATTTGGTTCTTTTTAGGTAGGAACCGATTCCAAAATTTCCTGCCCGACTAGCCAGGTTGTTGAATAACGTGGCTAAGGTCGTCGACTTCCGGAGGTCGGACGTAAGTGCCCTGAAAGTTTGCCCAAAAGGCATCCTCGAGTGCTTCCTAGCTCCCGATGGAATGAGGAGGCAAGCTATTAAGCCAATGCCTCACCGGCCCCTTGAGTTTGAGCGGCAAGTATTTGATGGCATGGAGATTGTCTCCATTAGCCATGTGGATGTGGAGGAGGAAATATTTGATCCACACGGATGGATCGGTCGTCCCATTGTATTATTCTATGTTTATGGGTTTAAACCCATCCAGGAACTGATGTTCCATCACCTCTTCTATGAAACTGATCGGGTGAGCGGGTCCTCGAAACCGAGTCGTGTTGTGCCTGGTGTTTGGAGGTATCCGCGCATAAGCTTGATCCCGAGCCCTGCATGCCTGTCCAACCAGGGCTCATAACCGTTGATCCCGGATAGTGCAGGTCCCCTTGACCCATAGATGGATCAAGTAGGAGCTCGATTTGCTTCTATCCTCTGTCGTGCGTCATAGGGCCCGGGGTAGTCAACATGATCCTTGTTGTGACAGGGTGTCGTTGTTTGGGGATTTCTATTTGGGTTTTCTATTTCTGTGCCCCACTTCACTTACTCCTCCTCAGTTTTGCCCAAGCACACTTCTATTGCTCACTTTTGCCCTCCATCGTGTCACCCACCCTCATCCATGCCCAAACGGGGTTTTGACGTTGGTCAAGGGGAGTTGACTGTTAGCCAACGTTGTTAACGACACATGGGCCACACCGTGCCAAGTGGCGCTCTCACAATCGGTGGTTTGTGTGCCTCCATGCATGAGTAGTCCCATTGCGGTCACATCAGCCGTCACACACGGGCAACATGCACCATGCGGTTTCCCATGTGAGGAATCACGTCGCCGGTGTTCCTGGCACACGTCTATTAATGCATCTTATAGCCGCGCGGGTGCGCACCGGCGTGCACCCACTCTTGTCCCAATCCCCTCCCATCCCCTCACCGCCCCATAGCCTTCTCCGATGTGTGTCTCCACCAAACCCTAGCCACCTCCACCAAACCCTAGCCGCCTCCCGTTCTAGCAGCCGCAACAATGTCTAGCCAACAATGGGCGCCATGCGTATGTCATTCCCGGCCTACTGCATGCTCTACAGGTCGAAGAGGCGTCGCTCCTCACCTGCTGCAACATCATGGTGTCGTGCTGCTGGATACACACTTGTCGGCCGGATGGCACCTGAGCGCCGGGGGCTCGTGGTGGATCCTGTCCCCACCGTCTTCACGCCGGCCATGTCATGCGCAATACATGACTTTAGGCAAATCCTGCCACTGGCGGAGCGGTTGAATCAACGCTACACGCTCGACAGCCGGCAGTGGCCAGAGATCCTGGTGAAGGAGCTGCCCACATCGAGCACTATGACACCCACTACCCGCCGCCACGACACAACATCGACGAGAGGTATGCCTTCTAGGAAGGGTATACCTTTTCTGATGTCATGGCCGTGTGCCGCGTCCAGCTCATCCTACGTGAGGGCGAACGAGTTTCGTCGCCTCGGGCCACGACTCGACCCACGTCGATGGCCGTGCCCACATCTGGAGGCGGCGCCAGCGCCAGTAGCAATAGGGGTCTGTGCGTGCACAAGCCGGAGCCAGTGACACCACGAACGAGCTCAGGCGGCCCCCTGCGCATGCCCAAGCTAGAGCCAGCGACGCCGGGGACGAGCTCACGTGCCCGCCTGCGTGTGCCTAAGCTGGAGCCGAGGACGAGCTCGCACGCCCCCTAGCTCGTGCCGAAGCCCGAGCCTAGGGTGTGCTCATGCACCCCCCTGCTCGTGCCCAATCCCGAGCCCGGAGCGAGCTCGCGCGGCCCCTGCGTGTTCCCAAGCCTAAGCCCGGGGCGAGCTCTTGCCGAACCCTATGGATTCCCAAGTCCGAGCTTGAGCCGGAGCCGGAGCTGCCGCTACTGGCGGAGTACCGGGGGCGGTGGCCAGCGGGCCCGGCGACCCCGAAGACCTGCCGGGGCTACTCCTGGTGCTGCGTGAATTGATGAAGGGGCCGCAGCGCCACCCCAATGACCCGGTGGACTCGTCGGGGTTGCGACAGGCAGTAATCGCCTCGGTGGTTGACGTCACCATCGACCTCGTGAGCGATGACGACGAGGACAAAAAGGAGGAGAAGGAGGATGACGACAGGACGTCTTCAACGTTGGCAGCGGCTCCGACGTGGACGACGATGATCAGTGGCTTTGTTTAGGGTTTATGTCTGTACAAATTATAAGCTTTAAATGAATTTTGTGCTCTTTGAATGTCCAATTTGAAAGTTTGTAGCTATGCATGTTTGAATTTCCAATTTGTACCTGTTTGCTTGTGTGTGACTAGTGGTGAGCCAAATTTCAAGAAGATGCAAAAATGATTGGGTGTTTTCAATCAAACAGTGTCAATTTTGTGAAGTTTTTTTTAACTTGTTGTATAGCAAGTTTAGTATTTTTCCCACAAAAAAGTGTACATAAGATAGCTCAGTGCAAAGGCATTTGAATTTTTGAGCCTTTTTTCATTTTCTTTGTTTTTTTTCAAACTTGCAGTGTTGACCATTCATACAAAATGGTTTGGAATTGCTACTTGCCTTGTCCCAAGTTCATCTAACACAAATATTGCAGCATAAATTTTTTTCCAAAAATTTCAAGAGTAATCTACATCACACTTGTAGTGCAAATTTGGGCCTTTTCGGATAATTCATTGAAATTCAAATAAATGCAGGGAATATAGCAATATTACTCTGAAATTGCTGAAACCTAGTCAGTGCCCATCCATCGTGGCCTGCTTTTGATGAAAAATGAAATAGAACAAATTTCAAATTATTTAAGGCACTTCCTTCACAAAGAAAAGCCATTTCAGGGGCTTGGAAAATGGAAAATTAATTTGTTATTACAAAATAATTGCAAATCCCTATGAAACATTGTCCATTGTGGTTACACCAATAGTTGTGCCAAATTTGGGCACGTTATCAAGAATTTTTCCATGTATGTGGCCATTTTCCATGTGCATGTGCCTTCAAATCCACACAACCGAGAGGGATGCTGGCGTTATTGGAATTTCATCACGCCAGAGTAATGCATGTACCTGGAAATTCAGGGCTAATTATCGAGGGCGTTACTCAGCCCATTATATGTTGTATTGTCTGAATACCTTAGGGAGTGTTTGGCGTCGTGAGTTTGACCTTATATGCATCAGCTCCGAATCATGTCTTTGGTCAATAGTTGGGTTTTCCCGGCTCCCGTGTTTTGCTACCTTACGTTCCGCTCTATCGGCTAAGGTGGCACCGAGAGAACTACTGCGACTGTGCCCTGGTTCATCTGGATGAGCACCTCAGGAGAGAAAGCCGAAAACTGACTGTCATGATAAAGCGCGAGACTGGTCAACCACTCGATGACTCAGCGAAATATTCGCGATTCCTCCGCATTAACGAAGGACCAGTTTCTCGGTCATGTACGTATGCACACCGTATTCGGATGAAGGCAGAAGTACCAAGGGCTATATAGTAGCCCCACTGTCAAACTCCTATGGCTAAGTGAAAGTGTTAAAGCTATATAGTCCGATTGCCTTATTCGCCGCGCTATCACCTCCTTAATGGACCAAGACATTGGATCAAGTGTGATTACACACTTTTCCGAACACCCCCGCATTACATGCGTGGGGGCTGAAGCCGACGACTGCAAACTTTCAGGTTATATACATACATTAACGGCCGCACAGGAGGCACTATAATACTTTCGGGCAAAAGTATAAACACAGCCTTTATAATCAAAATAGCATTGTTTTTACAATTCAGATACATGTCACTCGAACATGGTACTCTTCGAGCACTGAGCCTCTATTAAATGGGCACCTTCTAGGACTTCTTCAAAATAGTGCTCGGCCGGGTCCTGGCCTCCGGCCGGACCCCGGGTTGCAATAGCGGTGGCCTCCATCCCTGCCCAATATGTTTTAACACGGGCAAGAGCCATCCGCGCACCCTCTATGCACGCCGACCTCTTTACAACATCGATATGCGGCACAGCACGACGGAATTGTTGCACTAAACCAAAATAACTATCCGGCCTTGGTCCCTTCGGCCAAAGATGATCCACGACAGACCTCATGGCAAGCCCGGACAACCTATGGAGCTCGGCCCATTCGGTCATTTGTTCATTTAACAGGAGCGGACGCTTTGGAGCACCGTACTGCGACCAGAACAACCTTTCCACCTCATGATCTTTCTGATCTTTGAAATACTCAGACGCATCAGTAGCACTCTTTGCCAAGTACAAGTATGCATCTGCAACACTCCATAACTGATCCAGAGGGGCATACTCTGGATCTCCGAACTTCGTCCACAACAAAAAGGGCTTCCCAGCCGTGATATCTCCGGCTTGACGAAACTCCTCCCTTACCGCTCTGATTTCTGAGCGAGTTTCCTTGGCTGCTTCCAAGGCCTTCTTTAGGTCAACCACTTTCGCTTGAGTTTCCTTTTCGAGGAGCTCATATTGGCTGGCGACATCTTTCAGCTTAATAGCCATCTTGGCTATTTTATCTTCGCTCTGGCGATGAGCAGCGTGTTTGGCTTTTAACTCTTCGGCCACCTTTAGGGCGGCCGCATCACTTCTCCTGGCTTGTTCCTTGGCTCGGGCAAGTTCCGCCCGAAGGGTCTCCACGGCGGCAGCTCCATCTGTAGTCACACCATATTATAGATAATAGCATCATGCTCCTCTTAATATTTGCTGACCACTCGAAAATACATACCATGTGCCTTGTCAAGCCGCTTGTTCACAAGCGCGATGTCGGCATCTGCCACGTCAAGCTGCCGCCTCAGTTCGGCAAAATCAGCAGTCCGGCTAGCTGCCGGACCCTCAGCCACCTGCACATGAAAGCGGCGCGATCATTATCTGGGACTATGATCCTCTGTTTTCCGCCTATGGACGGCAACCAGAGTCTCAGGGGTTACTATCTATACAGAGCACACCTAGCATGTGCGGTACCGTCAAAAAATACATATTACTTTGCGTACCTCAAAACCTCTTAGCAGACTCGTAAAAGCTTCATTCAACCCGCTTTTGGCGAATGAAATCCTCTGAACCACCATAGCCATTAAGGTACGATGCGCCTCTGAGATAGCCGCTTGCTCCAGAAGACCCATCAGTGCGTCCGGTTGTGCACCGGACACTCCCGGACTCTTTCTGTTGCTCTCCTTAAGAGCCGAATACTCCGACTTCGGGCGGCCGAAGATTACCTTCTGGCCTTTGCGGATAAGGAGAAATCCTCCGTGACCACACCTCGGGGTCGTCCGCCCCATGAGGCGGGGAGGCAGGAGGAGGCATTTCGCTCTCCATCATCTTCGGAAGAAGATCCCCCAAAGACGAACTCTGCCAATACGGGCTACGAGCCGGACTGCAAAATATATGTCTCGGTTATTGTTCTTAGAGATAATGCAGGATATATTTACCGAAGTACTTTTGTTCACTTACAGCTCGGTAGAGGGCTGGCCCCCCTGCGAGCGTTGTGCGATAAGGACGCCCTCTGGGGCAGGGCCTCATGGTGAAGGTTTTTTCCCTTGTTTGGAAACCTCCGTTTCCAAGTCTTTAGAGGCGGCCCTTTTCTTCCCGTGGGGAGAGGGGATTCTAGATTCACCTCCCCGATTATCCTCCTTCGCGGAGACACTAATTCCCCCAGTTTGGATGTGTAATGTATGAAGACCGCTTTCGGCTTCTCTATTCCTCCCTTCATCTTCTCCTGATGGCACTTGATAGGGTGCGCGCTCAAGCATCCTGGTTAGTTCAGGATCCGGCGAGCCTTCGGGAAGGGGGGTCGAACACCTGATCCTCTCCGCCTTTCTTATCCAGTCCTGGCTGAGAGCAATTTTTTAGAATGATGTTATGACAAATATAAAGACGGCATGTTCGGTCGCGGAATTACTTACTTGGGTATCTAGACGGTTGCAGTTGAGACCCGCATCCTCGATGGTGTACGGACACTTTATTCATGATCCTGAGAACAATCCGTACATCCCTTCGAGCGTCACGCCGAAGAGTTGTTGAATAGTTCACGGTCCTTCTGGGTTGAACTCCCACATACGGAGAGATCGACGTTGGCATGGCAGGACCCGACGAACTAGCATTACTTGCATTACCTTGACAAAACTGACATCCCTCTTGAGGAGATCTCGGATGCGGCTTTGCAATGTCGGCATGTCATTAACTGGCCCCCAGTCCAACCCCTTGTTGAGCCATGACGCCAGTTGAGGCGGAGGGCCCAAGCGGAAGGCGGGGGCGGCCGCCCGCTTTGTACCTCGAGGAGCTGTGATGTAAAACCACTCCCGTTGCCATAAGTCGGACACCTCCGGGAAGGAACCCTTTGGCCATAGGGCGTCGGCGCCTTTGCTTATTATAGCGCCTCCGCACTCCGCATGTCACCCATCGGTCATCTTCGGCTTCACATTGAAGGTCTTGAGCCATAAGCCGAAGTGTGGGGTGATGCGGAGGAAGGCCTCACACACGACGATAAACAATGAGATGTGAAGGATGGAATCTGGAGCTAGATCATGGAAATCTAGCCCGTAATAGAACATGAGCCCTCTAACGAAGGGATCAAGACTAAAGCCTAGCCGTCGGAGGGAGTGGGAAAAAAATACGACACTCTCGTTGGGTTCGGGAGTGGGTATGACCTGCCCTTGAGCAAGCAGCCTATGCGGGATTTCGGCGGTCAGATACCTGGCCTCCCTAAGCTTCTTGATGTCCTCCTCTGTAACAGAGGAGGCCATCCACCGGCCTTGAAGGTTGGATCCGAATATGGTTGAAGGTACGAAGCGCTTAGCTTGAGTCTTGGGTGTTGGAACTCGAGGTGGGGAAAGGGAAGGATCGAGCGTGGGAAGAAAAGGACATGCCTTGGCCCCTTTATAAAGAGGGTGAATATCAAGCGTCCTTCGCGTGGCCGTTCGGAACTTGCCTAAAATCGAGGAGTCATACTAACAAGCACGGTTGGGTTACCCACACCCGTATTGATGAGAATCCCGTGATAAGGGGAACACGATCTCTACTTTGACAAGACGTGCCAATAAAACCGCCTTGCAACACGTGCCGTGGCTGGCTGGGAAAACTGGTTCGTAATGACCAGGCCGTGGTGTGATGTCACTCTATCAAAACTTGTCAGTAGATTAGATTTGTGGAATATTGTGCTCTCTACGGTGGTATGTGGAAATTATTTTGCAGAGCCGGACACGATCCTCATATTCAAGATCTTCTATGGAGTATTCGGAGAAGGAACCCGCCTTGCAATGCGGAAGACAATTTGCGCGCCGGACTCATTGTCATTCAAGCCTGGTTCAGGGGCTACTGAGGGAGTCCTGGATTAGGGGGTCCTCGGACAGCCAGACTATATACTTTGGCCGGACTATTGGACTATGAAGATACAAGATTGAAGACTTCGTCCCGTGTCCGGGTGGGACTCTCCTTTGCGTGGAAGGCAAGCTTGGCAATCCAGATATGTAGATCTCCTTCTCTGTAACCGACTCTATGTAACCCTAGCCTCCTCCGTGTCTATATAAACTGGAGGGTTTAGTCCGTAGGACAAGAACAATCATAATCATAGGCTAGCTTCTAGGGTTTAGCCTCTACGATCTCGTGGTAGATCAACTCTTGTAATACTCATATCATCAAGATCAATCAAGCAGGAAGTAGGGTATTACCTCCATCAAGAGGGCCCGAACCTGGGTAAACATTGTGTCCCCTGCCTCCTGTTACCATTAGCCTTAGATGCACAGTTTGGGACCCCCTACCCGAGATCTGCCAGTTTTGACACCGACAGTGGGGAAGAAAGGGCCGATCTCCCCATTAATGTTCACCGTGTCCAGCCTGAGGAAACCATCTGCATCACCCTAGTCACCCACCGATCATTGAAGCCCTTTCGGAGAAGACATTCCCGAAGGAAGGACCAGCTAACTGTGTCATACGCCTTGTGGAAGTATAGTTTCAGGAAGACTGCCTTGAGGTGTTTGGAGTGAACCTCATGGAGTGCTTCGTGAAACACCAGGACTGCGTCAAGGATATAACGGCCCTGGATGAAGGCTGACTGATCTGGGTGAGTGATCTGGTCAGCAATAGGGCCCACCTAATGGCGTACCCCTTTGCGAGGATGCGGAAGATGACGTTAATCATCGTAATCAGGCAGAATTGGCGGATCTCCGAGGCCCCCGCCACTTTGGGGATGAGGGTGATTACACCAAAGTTGAGTCGGGCGAGGTCGATGGACCCAACCAAGAACTCGTCAAATAGTGCCATCACCTCAGGTTTGATCACCTCCCAGAAGGTCTGGAAGAACTTCACTGGGATCCCATCTTGACCAGGAGCCGAGGATGGGTTCATGTTCTTAATAGCCGCCCAAACTTCCGCCTCAGAAAACGGTGCCGTGAGGGCCTTGTTGCCTGCAGGCGAAACGCAACTGTGGGCACGCCAAATATCTTGCGCCAGGGCAAGACCTCCCTGAGGGGAAGTAGAGAATAGGTCTCTGTAAAAGCCATCTACATGAGCCCGGATGTCCACGGGGCTCTACAGGAGGGACTCTCCATCCCAAATAAGGGGGATGGAGTTCCGGCGTCGGCGGCCGTTTGCAATGGCCTAGAAGTAGGCGGTATTGGCATCCCCTTTAAGGACCCAATTTTGAGTACCTCGCAGACGCCAGTAGGCCTCCTCGTCGGAGTAGATGACCGTGAGCTGGTCTTCCAAATCATATCTAAGCATCCACTCGTCAGCCGAGAGGCCAGTGGCGTCAGCCCGAAGGTCGAGCGCCTGGATGTCATGAAGGAGAGCTTTTTTATGCTCCCGGATGTCGCGACCTACGTTTGCGCCCCAGCCCTTCATGAATTGCCGTGATCGCTTGGCGCAGAAGTGCCAGTCGTCCACAGCCAAAAGGGAGTGATTGGGGGCCTCACGCGCCTTGCACCATCGTGCGCCCACCACGGCAGAAAACCCAGGCTGGCGCAACTAGAAGGTCTCGAAACAAAATCGGGGCGGAAGGGGAGGACGCTCATTCTCCGAAGAGAGGAGAAGGGGGACGTGATCTGAGCCAATCCGCGTAATCGCCCGGAGTGAAGCTAGGGGGCAACGAATGTCCCACTCAGGGGAAGCAAAGACCCTGTCGAGAATGGAGCGAGTCGGCTCAACCTGTCGGTTTGTCAAAGTGAACCTGGCCCCGACACGATCGAGCTCGCAAAGCCCCATGTCTGCAATGTAGTCATTGAACATCTGCATCCGCGGGAAATTCACCAAGTTATTGCTCTTGTCTTCTTCCGACCGAATGAGGTTGAAATCACTGCCCACCACTACCAGGAGCTGTGCGGCTGCTACCTTCCTAATGAGCTCAGCGAGGAAGGCCTCCGATCGGCGATGGTCGGTGAGGGATTCCTGGATTAGGGGGTCCTCGGGTAGCCGTACTATATACTTTGGCCGGACTGTTGGACTATGAAGATACAATATTGAAGACTTTGTCTCGTGTCCGGGTGGGACTCTCCTTTGCGTGGAAGGCAAGCTTGGAAATTCGGATATGTAGATCTCCTTCTCTGTAACCAACTCTGTGTAATCCTAGCCCCCTCCGGTGTCTATATAAACTGGAGGGTTTAGTCCGTAGGACAACAACAATCATAATCATAGGCTAGCTTCTAGGGTTTAGACTCTACGATCTCGTGGTAGATCAACTCTTGTAATACTCATATCATCAAGATCAATCAAGCAGGAAGTAGGGTATTACCTCCATCGAGAGGGCCGAACCTGGGTAAACATTGTGTTCCCCGCCTCCTGTTACCATTAGTCTTAGACGCACAGTTCGGGACCCTACCCGAGATCCGCCGGTTTTGACACCAACATTGGTGCTTTTATTGAGAGTTCCACTATGCCGTCACGATAAGGCTTGATGGCTCCATCAATCATTTGCAACGATGCGATCCAGGGTGAGGTTTTTCTTCCCGAACAGATCTTCGTATTCGACGACTTCGTACTGCGGGCCAACTCGCTTGGCCATCTGGAGCAGATTGATAGCTACGCCCCTGTCCATCAGGTCAGGTTTGGAAGCTTGAATTACACCACCGACATCCGCGGAGACTTGATCTTTGACGGATTCGAGCCCATGTCAGGTGCGCCGAACAGCCACGACGAGCATGACTTAGATCTGCCATCGGAAGGTGTTTGGGAGATCACACCTGCGGCTGCCCCGGTGATGACCACAAGTGTAGGGGATCTATCGTAGTCCTTTCGATAAGTAAGAGTGTCGAACCCAACGAGGAGCAGAAGGAAATGATAAGCGGTTTTCAGTAAGGTTTTCTCTGCAAGCACTGAAATTGTAGGTGATAGATAGTTTTGTGAGAAGATAAATTGTAACGAGTAACAAGTAAATAAAGTTAATAAAGTGCAGCAAGGTGGCCCAATCCTTTATGTAGCAAAGGATAAGCCTAGACAATTTCTAATAATGAGAAAGGAGCTCCCGAGGACACATGGGAATTATCGTCAAGCTAGTTTTCATCACGCTCATATGATTCACGTTCGGTACTTTGATAATTTGATATGTGGGTGGACCGGTGCTTGGGTACTGCCCTGACTTGTACAAGCATCCCACTAATGATTAACCCCTATTGCAAGCATCCGCAACTACAAAAGAATTATTAAGGTAAACCTAACCACAACATTAAACATATGGATCCAAATCATCCCCTAACGAAGCAACGCATATACTAGGGTTTAAGCTTCTGTCACTCTAGCAACCCATCATCTACTTATTACTTCCCAGTGCCTTCCTCTAGGCCCAAATAATGGTGAAGTGTCATGTAGTCGACGTTCACATAACACCACTAGAGGAAAAGACAACATACATCTCATCAAAATATCGAACGAATACCAAATTCACATGACTACTAATAGCAAGACTTCACCCATGTCCTCAGGAACAAACGTAACTACTCACAAAGCATATTCATGTTCATAATCAGAGGAGTAATAATATGCATTAAGGATCTGAACATATGATCTTCCACCAAGTAAACCAATTAGCATCAACTACAAGGAGTAATCAACACTACTAGCAACCCACAGGTACCAATTTGTGGTTTTGATACAAGATTGGATACAAGAGATGAACTAGGGTTTTGAGAGGAGATGGTGCTGGTGAAGATGTTGATGGAGATTGACCCCCTCCTGATGAGAGGATCGTTGGTATGACGATGGTGATGATTTCCCCCTCCCGGAGGGAAGTGTCCCCGGCAGAATAGCTCCGCCGGAGCCCTAGATTGGTTCCGCCAAGGTTCCGCCTCGTGGCAGCGGAGTTTCGTCCCGTAAGCTTGCCCACGATTTTTTCCAGGGTAAAAGACTTCATATAGCAGAAGATGGACACTGGGGGCCCACTAGGGGCCCAGGAGACACGGGGGCGCGCCTATTAGGGGTGGGCGCGCCCCCACCCTCCTGGGCAGGGTGTGGGCCCCCTGGTGTATTTCTTTCGCCCAATAATTCTTATTAATTCCAAAAACATGTTTCATGGAGTTTCAGGATTTTTGGAGCAGTGCAGAATAGGTTTCCAATGTTTGCTCCTTTTCCAGCCAAAATTCCAACTGCCGGCATTCCCCCTCTTCATGGTAAACCTTGTAAAATAAGAGAGAATGGCCGTAAGTATTGAGATATAATGTGTAATAACAGCCTATAATGCAATAAATATTGATATAAAAGCATGATGCAAAATGGACGTATCAACTCCCCCAAGCTTAGACCTCGCTTGTCCTCAAGCAGAAGCCAATATCGAAAAATATGTCCGCATGTTTAGAGATAGAGGTGTCGATAAAAATAAAATATGGACATGAGGGCATCATGATCATTCTTATAACAGCAACATATATAGATTTTATCATATGATTTCTTATGCTCAAGTAACAATCAATTCACAATGTCAAGTATGGTTCAAAAACTTCATTGAGAACCAACAAACTATAATCTCAGTCATTGAAGCAATTGCAATTTATCATAACATCAGAAAGAGTCAACAATAGAGCTTTTTTAGCAAGTTCAGATACTCAACTATCTTGTAGTCTTCTATAATTGCTAACACTCACGCAATACTTGTGGTTATGGAGTTTCAGCCGGACACTGAGAAAGATACGGGCTTATTGTGTTGCCTCCCAATGTATTCACCTTTAGGTTATGTCAACAATAATAATCCATGCTAACTTACATCCAATTGGATATATATATATATATATATATATATATATATATATATATATATATATATATATCATGATCTTTCAAACACGAGGAGCTTGCCAAAGGATAAAATGAAAAAGGGAAAGGTGAGGATCACCTTGACTCAAGCATAAAGTAAAAACATAAAGTAAAAGATAGGCCCTTCACAGAGGGAAGCAGAGGTTGTCATGTGCGTTTAGAGTTGGATGCACAAAATCTTAATGCAAAAGAACGTCACTTTATATTGCCCCCTGTATGTGGACCTTTATTATGCAGTCCGTCGCTTTTATTACTTCCACAACAAGATCATACAAAGCTTATTTTCTCTGCACTAATAAGTCATACATATTTAGGTATCCATTTTTATTGCCTGCAACATGACAACTTACTTGAAGGATTTTACTCAATCCATAGGTAGGTATTGTGAACTCTCATGGCAAAACTGGGTTTAAGGATATTTGGAAGCACAAGTAGTATCTCTACTAGGTGCAAGGAATTTGGCTAGCATGAGGGGGAAAGGCAAGCTCAACATGTTTGGAAGGTCAATGACAATATACTTTAATTGAGATGTGAGAAAACATAAACCATTATGTTGTATTGCTTGTCCAACGTCAGCTCTTTTAGCATGTCATACTTAATGAGTGCTCCCAATCATAAAAGGTGTCCAGGATAATATATTTGTATATGAGCCCCTCTTTCCTTATCACTTCCTATTAATTGCAATGATGACCAAAACTACCTTTATCAATCCTCAACAACTTTTATGCCTCATACTTTCTATATGTGAAGTCATCACTATCCATAAGATCAATATGAACTCTTTTATTCTTTCTACTTCCTCAAGATCATAGCAACATAGCAAAGCCCTTGACTCAACACTAATCTTTATTATAGATAGCTCACGGACTCGATTACAAAAAGAGAACACAAAGCAGAACTCAAAACTACTTGATATCAAAACTTCAATCTACTAGATCAAGATACAACTAAAAGGATCGAACTAAATAAAACAGTAAAGATAGGAGTGTGATGCTGATACGATACCGGGGCACCTCCCCCAAGCTTGGCAGTTGCCAAGGGGAGTGCCCATACCCATGTGATTATTTCTCCTTCTTCACGGTTGGTGTTATGATCTTCTTGGCGATGATGCCCTTCAGGATATGGTTCTCCTCCTCGAGCTTATTGACTTGTTGTTTGAGGTCCATAATTTCTTTACGGAGCTTGCCCGTAACGGCCAAAGCTCCCTTTACCCAAGGATGCTGCATAGCTTCTGGAGAACAAGTGAAGCTCTTTTTCATATTTTCATAAGAAAGAAATCTAAAGTTGGAAGGGACGACTGAAGTTGGGATAGCCAAGCTAGGTAGTTCCCCCATCATGAATTCTGCTTGGGGACGAGAGGTAACTTCTTGATCTTCCTCCGTTGATGGTCCTAAGTGATGAGCATCGCTATTTGCTCCTGGACCTGGTGTTGGGTGAGACACCCGACTCTCCCCAACTGACTCCTGAGAAGACATCTTGCTTTTAATCTGCAACAGGAACAGCTCAAAACGAAAACACAGGATATTTGCGTGATACAGTGGTCAAAACCTTCGGGAGTATATATATAATGAATTTTTACCGACCAAAATACGTAATGTGCAAGAAGACGGAGTCCCGGAGGTGCACGAGGTGTCCACGAGACAGGGGGGGCGCGCCCAGTAAGGGTGGGCGCGCCCTCCACTCTCGTGGGGGCCTCGTGTCCCTTTCGGACTACTTCTTTCTTCCTAAAATTCTTAAATATTTCAAAACTGATAAAAATTGCCATTGGAGTTGTTTTGGAGTCGGTTTACTTACTGTACCACATACCTATTCCTTTTCGGAGTCTGGAACATTCTGGAAAGTGTCCCTTATGTATTCCTCCGGGGTTACGGTTTCAATAATATTAGTTTCAACATTGATAGGATTACGTGAAATATAATGTTTAATTCTTTGATCGTTCACCACCTTCGGACTTGTGCCTTCGAAGTTGTTGATTTTTATGGCACCAGAACGATAGACCTCCTCGATAACGTAAGGACCTTCCCATTTAGAGAGAAGTTTTCCTGCAAAAAATCTTAAACGAGAGTTGAATAATAACACATAATCTCCTACGTTAAACTCACGCTTTTGTATCCTTTTATCATGCCAGCGTTTGACTTTTTCTTTGAATAGCTTGGCATTCTCATAGGATTGGGTTCTCCATTCATCAAGTGAGCTAATATCAAACTACCTCTTCTCACCGGCAAGTTTGAAGTAATAGTTGAGCTCCTTAATAGCCCAATATGCTTTATGTTCAAGTTCAAGAGGTAAATGACACGCTTTTCCATAAACCATCTTATATGGAGACATACCCATAGGATTTTTGTATGCAGTTCTATAGGCCCATAATGCATCATCAAGATTTTTGGACCAATTCTTTCTAGATCTATTCATAGTCTTTTGCAAATTTAATTTGAGCTCTCTATTGCTCAACTATACTTGACCACTAGACTGCGGATGATAAGGAGATGCGATTCTATGATTAACATCATACTTAGCAAGCATCTTACGGAAAGCACCATGAATAAAATGTGAACCACCATCAGTCATAAGATATCTAGGGACTCCAAACCTCGGAAAAATAACTTCTTTAAGCATTTTAATAGAAGTGTTATGATCAGCACTACTAGTTGGAATAGCTTCTACCCACTTAGTAACATAATCAACAACAACTAAAATATGAGTGTAACCATTAGAGGCAGGAAAAGGTCCCATATAATCAAAGCCCCAAACATCAAACGGTTCAATAACAAGAGAATAATTCATAGGCATTTCTTGACGTCTACTAATGTTACCTACTCTTTGACATTCATCACAAGATAAGACAAACTTACGAGCATCTTTGAAGAGAGTAGGCCAATAAAAACCAGATTGTAGTACCTTGTGTGCAGTTCTATCTCCAGCGT
The DNA here is from genome assembly GCF_018294505.1 of Triticum aestivum. Classification (NCBI taxonomy): domain Eukaryota; kingdom Viridiplantae; phylum Streptophyta; class Magnoliopsida; order Poales; family Poaceae; genus Triticum; species Triticum aestivum. The sequence continues at coordinate 168,336,536 of NC_057804.1, forward strand.
GGTGTCCTCCATAAGATTCAGAGTGACACTTGCGTAGGATCTGTTTCGGTTCATGCTCAGGCACACAACATCTAATAACACCATCTACTCCTTCTTTATAAAGGTGTGGGTCATCCCAGAAGTAATGTCTTAAATCATAAAAGAACTTTTTCTTTTGCTGGTATGTGAAGATAGGCGGTATAAATTTAGCAACAATGTAATTAGCATAATCAGCATACCAAGGAGCAGTACAAGAAGCATTAACAACCGCTAATTGTTCATTAGGAAAGCTATCATCAATAGGCAGTGGGTCATCAAGAACATTCTCTAACCTAGACAAGTTGTCTGCAACGGGGTTCTCCGCTCCTTTTCTATCAATAATATGTAAATCAAATTCTTGGAGCAAGAGAACCCATCTAATGAGCCTAGGCTTAGCATCTTTCTTTTCCATAAGATATTTAATAGCAGCATGATCAGTGTGAATAGTAACTTTGGAATAAACAATATAAGGTCTAAATTATGACATGCAAACACAACTGCTAAGAACTCTTTTTCAGTAGTAGCATAATTTCTCTGGGCAGTATCAAGAGTCTTACTAGCATACTGGATAACATTCAATTTCGTATCAACTCTTTGCCCTAGAACATCACCTACATCATAATCACTAGCATCACACATAATTTCAAAAGGTAAATTCCAATCAGGTGGCTGAACAATAGGTGCAGTGATCAAAGCTTTCTTAAGTATTTCAAATGCTTCTACACAATCATCATCAAAGACAAAATGAATATCTTTTTGCAATAAATTAGTCAGAGGCCTAGAGATTTTAGAAAAGTCCTTAATGAACCTCCTATAAAAACCGGCATGACCAAGGAAACTTCTTATACCTTTTATGTCCTTGGGACATGGCATCTTTTCAATAGCATCAACTTTAGCTTTATCAACTTCAATACCTCCCTCAGAAATCTTATGCCCCAAGACAATGCCTTCATTAACCATAAAGTGACACTTTTCCCAATTCAGGACGAGACTAGTGTCTTCGCATCTCTGCAAAACTCGATCAAGGTTGCTCAAACAATCATCAAAACAGGATCCATAAACGGAGAAGTCATCCATGAATACCTCACAAATCTTTTCACAAAAATCAGAGAATATAGCCATCATGCATCTTTGGAAGGTAGTAGGTGCATTACATAATCCAAAAGGCATATGTCTATAAGCAAAAGTACCGAAAGGACAATTAAAAGTAGTTTTTGATTGATCCCCAGCTAACACAGGTATTTGAGAGAAACCGGAATAACCATCTAGAAAGCAAAAATGAGTGTGTTTGGATAGTCTTTCTAGCATTTGATCAATAAAAGTTAAAGGGAAATGATCTTTCTTCGTAGCTTTATTTAATTTACGCAAATCAATTACCATCCTATAACCTGTAATAATTCTTTGCAGGATCAATTCATCTTTATCATTAGAACAACGGTAATACCTCCCTTTTTAGGAACACAATGGACATGGCTTACCCAATCACTATCAGTAACGGGATAAATTATACCTGCCTCAAGGAGCTTTAGTATCTCCTTTCTTACCACTTCTTTCATCTTTGGTTGAGTCGTCGTTGAGGATCTCTAACTGGTTTGGCAGCTTTCTCCACTGTAATTTTGTGTTGGCATAATGTGGGACTAATGCCCTTAAGATCATCCAGAGTATATCCAATAGCTGCTCGGTGCTTCTTCAGAGTTTTCAATAATCTTTCTTCCTCTTGCTCTGAAAGGTTAGCACTAATAATAACAGGATATATTTTCTTTTCATCAAGATAAGCATACTTAAGATTATCAGGTAATGGTTTGAGTTCAAACACGGGATCACCCTTTGGTGGAGGGGGATCCCCAAGAATTTCAACAGGAAGGTTATGTTTCAGCACAGGTTCCTGTTTAAGGAACACTTGATCTATTTCCCTTCTTTCCTTCATAAACATATCATTTTCATGGTCTAGCAAATATTGTTCTAATGGATCAGTAGGAGGCACAGAAATGGAAGCAAGACCAATAATCTCATCTTTACTAGGTGGTTCCCTATCACGAGGTTGTCTATGAAACTTAGCAAAATTAAACTCATGAGACATACCATCTAAGCCAATGGTGACGGTATCTTTTTCACAATCAATCTTAGCACTAGATGTATTCAAGAGGGTCTACCAAAGATAATGGGACAAAAATCATCTTGTGGGGAGCCAAGAACAAGAAAATCAGCAGGGTATTTAACCTTCCCACACAAGACTTCAACATCTATAACAATCCCAACTGGTTTAATGGTGTCCCTATTAGCAAGCTTAATAGTAACATCAATGTCTTCTAATTCAACGGGTGCAATGTCATGCATAATTTCTTTATATAAATCATAAGGTATCGCACTAGCACTAGCACCCATATCACATAAACCATGATAACAATGATCTCCTATTTTAACAGAAATAACAGGCATGCCTACGACAGGTCTATGTATCTTAGTATCTGGTCTAGCAATATTAGCAATTTCATCACAGAAATAAATGACATGCCCATCTAAATCATCATCCAAGAGATCTTTAACCATAGAAATACTAGGTTCAACATTGATTTGCTCAGGAGGTGTATAAGTCCTAGTATTAATCTTACGAACAACAGTCGAAGTTTTAGCATGATCCTTTATCCTAACAGGAAAAGGAGGTTTCTCAACATAAGTAGTAGGAACAATAGGATCACTATAGGTGACAGTCTTTTCTTCAACTGTAATAGGTGCAACTACTTTCACTTCAACAGGAGGATTACATTTAAACCACTTCTCTTTAGGGAGATCAACGTGAGTAGCAAAAGATTCACAGAAAGAAGCTACTATCTTAGAGTCAAGTCCATACTTCGCGCTAAATCCACGAAAAGCATCGGTATCCATAAAAGATTTAACACAATCGAACTTAGGTGTCATACCTGACTCCTTACCATCGTCGGAACCCCAATCTTCAGAGTTGTGTTTAATTCTTTCCAATAAGTCCCATTTGAAATGAATAGTCTTCAGCATATAAGAACCAGCACAGGAAGTATCGAGCAGGTTGCGATCATTAAGAGAAAGCCGAGCATAAAATTTTTGAATAATCATTTCCCGGGAGAGCTCATGATTGGGGCATGAATATAACATTGATTTAAGCCTCCCCCAAGATTGAGCGATGCTTCCTCCTTCACGAGGCTAGAAATTATATATGTAATTACGATCACGATGAACAAGATGCATATGATAGAACTTCTGGTGAAATTCCAACTTCAATCGTTTATAATTCCAAGATCTCGTATCATCACATAGCCTATAACATGTCAATGCATCTCCCTTCAAAGATAAAGGGAAGACCTTCCTTTTCATAACATCATCGGGAATACTTGCAAGCTTAAATAATCCACAAACTTCATCCACAAAGATAAGGTGTAAATCGGGATGCAATGTTCCATCTCCTGCAAATGGATTAGCTAGCAGTTTCTCTATCATACCCGAAGGAATCTCAAAGTAAATATTTTCATAAAGTTCAGTAGGTTGAGGAGCAACTCTTTGCTCCCGAACAAGCCCCTCAAAGGATTAGTTTCCATAGTGAGAAGTAACAGAAAATTTCAGCACACTATATAAATGTTTCCTTACCAAGTTCCACTCACCAAAGCGCTACACTCCCGGGTAACAGCACCAGAAAAAAGTGTTGATGACCCACAAGTGTAGGGGATCTATCGTAGTCCTTTCGATAAGTAAGAGTGTCAAACCCAACAAGGATCAGAAGGAAATGATAAGCGGTTTTCGGTAAGGTTTTCTCTGCAAGCACTGAAATTGTAGGTGATAAATAGTTTTGTGATAAGATAAATTATAACAAGTAACAAGTAAATAAAGTAAATAAAGCGCAGCAAGGTGGCCCAATCCTTTATGTAGCAAAGGATAATCCTGGACAATTTCTAATAATGAGAAAGGAGCTCCAGAGGACACATGGGAATTATCGTCAAGCTAGTTTCCATCACGCTCATATGATTCGCGTTTGGTACTTTGATAATTTGATATGTGGGTGGACCGGTGCTTGGGTACTGCCCTTACTTGGACAAGCATCCCACTTATGATTAACCCCTATTGCAAGCATCCGCAACTACAAAAGAAGTATTAAGGTAAACCTAACCACAGCATTAAACATATGGATCCCAATCAGCCCCTAACGAAGCAACGCATAAACTAGGGTTTAAGCTTCTGTCACTCTAGCAACCCATCATCTACTTATTACTTCCCAATGCCTTCCTCTAGGCCCAAATAATGGTGAAGTGTCATGTAGTCGACGTTCACATAACACCACTAGAGGAAAAGATAACATACATCTCATCAAAATATCGAACGAATACCAAATTCACATGACTACTAATAACAATACTTCACCCATGTCCTCAGGAACAAACGTAACTACTCACAAAGCATATTCATGTTCATAATCAGAGGAGTAATAATATGCATTAAGGATCTGAACATATGATCTTCCACCAAGTAAACCAATTAGCATCAACTACAAGGAGTAATCAACACTACTAGCAACCCACGTGTACCAATTTGTGGTTTTGATACAAGATTGGATACAAGAGATGAACTAGGGTTTTGAGAGGAGATGGTGCTGGTGAAGATGTTGATGGATATTGACCCCCTCCCGTTGAGAGGATCGTTGGTGATGATGATGGTGATGATTTCCCCCTCCCGGAGGGAAGTGTCCCCGGCAGAACAGCTCCGCCGGAGCCCTAGATTGGTTCCGCCTCGTGGCGGCGGAGTTTCGTCCTGTAAGCTTGCCCACGATTTTTTCCAGGGTAAAAGACTTCGTATAGCAGAAGTTGGACACCGGGGGGCCACCAGGGGGCCCAGGAGACAGGGGGCGCGTCCTGTAGGGGTGGGCGCGCCCCCATTGTCGGTGTCAAAACCGGCAGATCTCGGGTAGGGGGTCCCGATCTGTGTGTCAAGGCTGATGGTAACAGGAAGTAAGGGAACATATGTTTACCCAGGTTCGGGCCCTCTCGATGGAGGTAAAACTCTACTTCCTGCTTGATTAATATTTATGATATGGGTAGTACAAGAGTAGATCTACCACGAGATCGTAGAGGCTAAACCCTAAGAGCTAGCCTATGATGGTATGAATGTAATTGTGATCGGCCTTCTAAGGACCAACCTCTCCAGTTTATATAGACACCGGAGAGGGCTAGGGTTTACATGCAGTCAGTTACAAGGAAGGAAATATAATATCTGGATCGCCAAGCTTGCCTTCCATGCAAAGGAGAGTCCCATCCGGACACGGGCCGATGTCTTGAGTCTTGTATCTTCACGTTTCAATAGTCCGGACGTAGTACACAGTCTGGCTGTCCGGATACCCCCTAATCCATGACTCTCTCAGTAGCCCTGAACCAGGCTTCAATAACGATGAGTCCAGCACGCAGTATTGTCTTCGGCATTGGAAGGCGGGTTCCTCCTCCGAATACTCCAAAGTGATCATCGAACGCTTAGACCGTGTCCAGATATGCGAGATAATCTTCATATGCCACCGTAGAGAGAATGATATTTTACAAATGCAATCCGCTGACAGCTTTTTCTGATGATGTGACATGTTATTACGGTCGGATCATCATTCAATCCGTTTCCCCACAACCAGCTACAGCGCATATTGCGAGGCGGTTTCTTTGACACGTCTTGTCAAAGCAGAGATCGTGTCCCCTTATCACGGGATTCTCATCAATACGGGTATGGGTAATCTCACCACGCCATTAATCGTGGCGGTTGGGAAACAAGCGATTTCCAACGGGCAAGTGGGGAGACGCACCGCTCTCGGCTCCTCTATAAAGGGATAGGGTTTCCCCATTTTCACCCACGCCTTCTTCCTCCTTTGCCCACTCTTTCCCCCCTCGAGCTCCAACACCCAAGCTCAACTCTTCTCCGCACAGCTAAACATGTACGGAGCAGGAGGCAAGTGGGTGGCTTCCACCGTCAAGGAGAAGCACATCGCAAATCTTCGGGCGGCCGGATACTTGACCGCGGATACAGCGCACCGTCTACTAGACGCCGGGCAGGTCATTCCGACCCCAGGACCCCACGAAAGGGTCGTATTCATCGCCCACTTCGTTCGTGGACTGGGATTTCCACTCCACCCCTTCGTTCGCGGGCTCATGTTCTACTACGTGCTAGATTTCCATGATCTAGACCCGAGCTTCGTCCTCAACATCTCGGCGTTCATCGTCGTATGCGAGGCCTTCCTCCGCATCCGGCCTCACTTTGGCCTATGGCTGCAAACCTTCTGCGTGAAGCCGAAGGTTGTAAGCGGTCAACAAGCGGAGTGCGGAGGGGCCATGGTGGGAAGAATGCCCAACGTCACATGGCTCGACGGCTCCTTTGCGGAGACCGTAAAAGGATGGCAGTCGGGGTGGTTCTACATCACCGAGCCGTGTGGTGCCAACTAGGCAGCGGCCCCCGAGTTCCGATCCGGAGCCCCCATGCGGCTCACCTCCTGGGAGAAGAAGGGCCTGTCTTGGGGCGATTCCACAGAGCTGGCCGGACTCCAGACATGCATCAAAAGCATGAAGGACAAGAACATCAAGCTTGTCAACGTGATCCAGGTCATGCTCGTTTGCTGGATCCTGCCCTGCCAGAGGTGGGCGGTCAATCTGTGGGAGTTTGTCCCAACCGAACATCGTACGCTCCAGAAGCTCTACGACATGATGCACAAAGGCGCATGGAAGGTGCTATTCAAGGCCTCCGAAGCACCTCCTCCAACATCCGAGGACCGCGGGCTTCACGTTGCGCGGGCTCCTAGGCCGGTGAGTTCTTGGACTGACTCCGGACCCAGTTCTCCCCGATATATTCATGGGAGTGCCTTAAGTAGTTGTGTATATTTGCTTCAGGACTATGTGGAGACAGCGGAGCAGGTCTACTGTCCGGCTCCGCTGCCAGAAGGCCCAGCGGATGCTCTCCTGACGGAGATGCTGGTCCCGACACCATACAAGGTGCCGGAGAAGAAGGCCGAGAAGAAGGCTCCGGGGATCCGAAAGGGTCTCCGGCATAAGGTTGTGCCCGAAGCCTCGTCCGAAGACGATGAGGCGGACTCCTCCCACGAAGGGGAGGAGGAAGGAGAAGAATACGTCCCATCCGGAGAGGATGAGGGGCCCGAGGAAGCGGACCGGGGGGCGGAAGAGGTCCTCAGTGCAGGGCCTTCATTCCCCTGTCGTCCAATGACGACGAGTTGGATTCCTCCCGCGGAGGCGGGGGGAATCAGGACGAGATCCTACCTCCCCCACCGGGGGGAGAAGAAGAGAAAAGCCGCCCCAGGAGGGGAGGCCGGGGCATCCAAGAAGGGGAAGGGGCCCCTTCCGGACTACTCCGCCATGGCCGCTCTCAGCGGGGAGGGGTGGCTGCCTAGGGGGAAGCCCCTAGCGCGGTCGTAAGTGTCTGCATTCTATCATGACTTCACTTCACCATTTTTGTATTTATAATGTCGAACATATGTGCAGTCCGGCCAGGGATCACCCCGAGGTATCCTCCTCCGGGTCCCTGAGCAATTCGGAGATGAATTCGCTTCCGACGGCCACTACTCCTCAACCCGCGGACGACACGGAGGTGTTGTCCCAAAGGCTCCCAGAGCGGGGGGAGGTGACTCTGGAGACGCCCGAGGCAGGGTACCAGACATCGGACACGTGGGGTTCAAGATCCCTTCGGATCGTGTCGACAAGAGCCACGGCCAGCCGGGCTCTCAGCCGCACACAATTCCGGAACCTTCCATGGTTCCGAACTCAGGCGGGCGACCCCTTGTTAGGGAGGGCGAGCCGTCTGTATCGAGGACTTCCGTCGCGACTGAGGCGCCGGACTGTCTGCTGGAAGCGCTTCGCGGCGCTTCCATAGATGAAGAGCACCGTACTCTCATGAGTACGGTGATTCAAAAGGTTTTGTCCGCCAAAAGCAGACTAACCGAAGCTTGCACCAGCCTCCTGACAGGCTTTGAGGTAAGTAATGAATATGTGCAAAATTACCACCCGATAGGTAGTAGCCCCTGATACTATGTTTGGTGTTCGGAAGGAAAAGCCAAATAGAGGGTCAATGAAAATCCGCAGGAGTTTAATGATAAGTAATGTTGTGAATAAGGAGGCTATGCTGCTTGCTGCTGCTGCCCGTACTGCCGAGGTTGCCGAACTGAAACGGGACCTGGAGCAGGCGCAGGGAGAGCTAGACCTCACAAAGAGGCAGCTCAAACGGAACAAAGGTAAGTGATTCCCTCTCTTATGCATGTGAGGATACTAAGAATTGACGAGTCTAACGCCTAAGTGTCATGACTGTGTAACAGGGTCCACCATCGAAGTGGCATCCCTGAAGAAGGCGCTATCCGAGGCCGAAGAAAAGGCGGCCTCGGAGTGTAAGGAGCACGAAAAGCAAAGTGCTAGGGTAGGTGAGGTACAGCAAGAGCTCCAGAACCTCGGCAAGAAATGCGAGTCCGTGGAGCATGATCTGAAGGAGAAAGAGGCCGAGCTTGCGAAGGCCCTTGTGAATTTGAAGGACGCCAAGGACGAAGCCGAGAAAGCACAGCAGGAGATCCAGGAGGCCAAGAAGATAGCAGCGGGTAAGAAGTTCTTTATGCAAAGCAAACATGTGGAGGAGGCATTTCTTTTACTTACTCAAGTTCGAAGCTCTCCAGGGGCGTTCGCAGATCTGCCACACAACGTATCAGACGCTGCGGAGTTCTACCGTGCCCAGGAGGGGAACTCAACAGAGAAGCTGTTCTGGTCCCAGTATGCTGGGGCCGAACACCCGATGCCTCTGAGTGACCAACTGAAGCAGTTGGTCGAACTCCATAGGGCGGCCGAACTGGCTATGAAAGGTTTCATAGTACGGATGTGGCCTGGTGAGCTCATGCCCAGTAGCTACTTCGGCCTGATCAAGTGGATGGTGGATGCCTGCCCGCGGCTTGAAGTGATCAAGCGATCCGTGTGCATCGAAGGTGCCCGCCGGGCCCTTACCCGCATCAAGGTGCATTGGGGCAAGCTGGATGCGGAGAAGCTGGTCAAGGGCGGGCAACCGGAGGGCAAGGCGCATTGCCATCCCGAGTTGTACTATGATGGTGTTATGAAGGGTGCTTGTCTCATCGCTGATGAATGTACCAAGGACACCATTTTTGAATGAATTCGCTTATGTCATATTCGTATTTTAAGGATGAAGTTACTTGTGCTATGTAGCGCTTTTGTTATTTAAAATATTACCTTCTGTGCGGCTGTTTATAAAATTTTGAAAGTAGGCCAGTCGTCGGCTTCCTCCCCAGCGTAACTAGTACTGGGGTGTTCGTGGAAAACCCAGACACTCTTTATCCAAATGTTTGGTCCTTTAAGGAGGTGTCCGGCGCCTCAGTACTGGGGTGTTCGGACTTTATTTGCCATACTTACTATGCGGCTTGATAACTTTCACTTAGCCATAGAAGTCTACAATTTTAAATTTCGGCGAAGCCCCTGAAATCCGGAAGACTGAATCGGGGCGCTATACACGCCTAGATCGGATGAAGCCGATATATCGCCTAAAGCGGAAAATCTTTAAGGAATTTAAGACCTCTCGAACAGCGACCAGCTCTCGCCACATCATGCCAGTCACTTTTCGGCTTTCTCTACTAAGGTGTTCGTCCGAAAGAACCAGGACACAATCGCAGTAGTTCTCCCTGCGCTACCTTAGCCGATATAACGAAACGTAAGGCACCAAAACAAGGGAGCCGGGCTATCCCAACTGTAGACCCAAGACATGATTCAGAGCTGATGCATATAATGCTATAAGTTCGGGGTGCCGCACTGTTTGAAGTGTTCGGACTTTATTTGCCATACTTCGGGGCGCCATCAGAAGCCCCTAGAAAACCGGTCGTACCAAGGTGTACGGATGCAATACCAAATAAACATTTATAAGAGAAAAATACTCAAATAAGGATAATAAGCTGACGCTATATATAATCTCCCATTGACGAAAAATACGTTTAAGCGTATGTTTACAATGGGTGCATTAAGCAGAGATAAAAATAGGACTATTTGACATGTCCTATCCAGGGGCAGGCTGTGTGCAGATAGATGAAGCAGGTATAATGATCGTAAATAGATTCCACCTGGGTATTTCCTTCTGCGCACAACGTCTGTTGCCTCCTTGGATGTCTCTTCCATATGAGTCTGGCAATTCGGCTCTTCTGAGGATGCTGCACTAACATGGTGTCCTGAAATGTAAGAGGGAAAGGGTATGAAGGTATTTGGTGGTTACCCGTACTATCGTCTGAGTTGTTGATACGCCTCCGCCTATGCCCATGGTATCTTGAGTGCGTAATTGTGTACGCGTGGCATGAATGCTGCTTGAAGGGGCTTGAGCGGAGGCCGGACTGCTAATCATGCTCTTGGCGTTCCTGATGATCCTATTGCGGGGTACTCCGGACTCGCTTGACTATGCTCGAGGTTGTCGCCGGATTTGTTTGTCGTAGTAGGCCGCATTGTACTTCTGCCGCGAGGGCTGCCATATGCTCTTCTGTTCGAAGTGAGCGGTCCATATTTCCGTTGACAGTGATGACCCCGCACGGTCCTGGCATCTTGAGCTTGAGGTATGCATAATGTGGTACCGTGTTGAATCTAGCAAATGCGGTTCGTCCGAGTAGTGCATGGTAGCCACTGCGGAAAGGGACGATGTCGAAGATTAACTCTTCGCTCTGGAAGTTATCCGGGGATCTGAAGACCACTTACAGTGTTATAGAGCCCGTACAGCGGGCCTCTACCCCAGGAATTACACCTTTAAAGGTAGTTTTGGTGGGCTTGATCCTTGAAGGGTCAATGCCCATCTTGCGCACTGTGTCCTGGTAAAGCAGGTTCAGGCTGCTGTCGCCGTCCATAAGGACTCATGTGAGGTGGAATCCGTCAATGATTGGATCTAAGACCAATGCGGCTGAGCCGCCATGGCGGATGCTGGTAGGATGATCTCTATGATCAAAGGTGATCGGACACGCTGACCATGGGTTGAATTTGGGGGCGACTGGCTCCGTCGCATGGATGTCCCGTAGTGCTCGCTTCCGTTCCCGCTTGGGGATATGGGTGGCGTAGATCATGTTGACCGTTTTCACCTGGGGGGGGATTTCTTTTGTCCCCTTGTGTTCGGATGCCGGGGCTCTGCGTCATCGTCCCTGTGCAGCCCCTTGTCCTTGTTTTCGGTGTTTATCTTACCGGCCTGTTTGAACACCCAACAGTCTCTATTAGTGTGGTTGGCTGGCTTGTCCGTGGTGCCATAGATTTGGCACGAGCGCTCCAGTATGCGGCCCAGGCTGGACGGTCCTTGATTACTTCTTTTGAACGGCTTTTTCTGCTGACCGGACTTAGATCCGCTGAATCCAGCATTGACCGCCGTGTCTTTAGTGCTATCGCCATTGCTCCGTCTCTTATGCCTGTTACGCCGTGGCTTGCCGTTAGCATCACGGCAGTCTGAAGTGCCGGAATGTGGCATAGTGCCGTTGCGGGCCAACCAGCTATCCTCACCCGCACAAAAGTGGGTCATTAGAGTTGTGAGAGCTTCCATAGACTTGGGCTTTTCTTGGCAGAGGTGTCGAGCGAGCCACTCGTCACGGATATTATGCTTGAAAGCCGGTAGGGCTTCGGCGTCCGGACAGTCAACTATTTGGTTCTTTTTAGTAAGGAACCAAGTCCAGAATTTCCGGGCTGACTCTCCGGGCTGTTGAGTAATGTGGCTCAGGTCATCGGCGTCTGGTGGTCGCACATATGTGCCCTGGAAGTTATCAAGGAATGCATCTTCCAGGTTTTCCCAACTGCCAATGGAATTTGTTGGCAGGTTGTTTAACCATTGTCGGGCTGGTCCTTTGAGCTTAAGGGGAAGATACTGTTGGGGAACGTAGCAGAAATTCAAAATTTTCTACGCATCACCAAGATCAATCTATGGAGATACTAGCAACGAGAGAGAGGGGAGTGCATCTTCATACCCTTGAAGATCGCGATGCAGAAGCGTTACAAGAACGCGGATGAAGGAGTCGTACTCGTAGCGATTCAGATCGCGGTTGATTTCGATATAAGCGCCGAACAACGGCACCTCCGTGTTCAACAAACATGCAACCCGATGACGTCTCCCGTGCCTTGATCCAGCAAGGGGAGAGGGAGAGGTTGGGGAAGAATCCATCCAGCAGCAGCACAACGGCGTGGTGGTGGTGGAGGAGCGTGGCACTCCAGCAGGGCTTTGGCAAGCACCACAAGAGACGAGGAGGGAGAGGGGTAGGGCTGCGCCTTGGAGAGAATAACTCATGTATTGGGCAGCCCCCAGACCTCAACTATATATAGGGGGAGGGGAGGGGGCTGCGCCCCCTCTAGGGTTCCCACCCCAAGGGGTGCGGCAGCCCAAGATCCCATCTAGGGTGGCGGCCAAAGGGGGAGAGGGGGAGGCGCACCTGGGGTGGGCCTTAGGGCCCATCTGCCCTAGGGTTTGCCCCCTTCTTCTCTTGAGGCGCCTTGGGCCTTGGTGGGGGGCGCCCCAGCCCACCTAGGGGCTGGTCCCTTCCCACTATTGGCCCACGCAAGCCTCTGGGGCTGGTGGCCCCTCCCGGTGGACCCCCGGACCCTTTCGGTGGTCCCAGTACATTACCGGTGATGCCCAGAACACTTCCGGTGGCCAAATCCTCACTTCCTATATATCAATCTTTACCTCCGGACCATTCCGGAACTCCTCGTGACGTCCGGGATCTCATCCGGGACTCCGAACAACATTCAGTAACCACGTATATCTATTCCCTATAACCCTAGCGTCATCGAACCTTAAGTGTGTAGACCGTACGGGTTCGGGAACCATGCAGACATGACCAAGACAACTCTCCGGCCAATAACCAACAGCGGGATCTGGATACCCATGTTGGCTCCCACATGTTCCACGATGATCTCATCAGATGAACCACGATGTCAAGGATTTAATTAATCCCGTATACAATTCCCTTTGTCTACCGGTATAGTAATTGCCCGAGATTTGATCGTTGGTATACCGATACCTTGTTCAATCTCGTTATGGCAAGTCTCTTTACTTGTTCCATAACACATCATCCCGTGATCAACTCCTTGATCACATTGTGCACATTATGATGATGTCCTACCGAGTGGGCCCAGAGATACCTCTCTGTCACAAGGAGTGACAAATCCCAGTCTCGATTCGTGCCAACCCAACAGATACTTTTGGAGATGCCTGTAGTGTACCTTTATAGCCACCCAGTTACGTTGTGACATTTGGCACACCCAAAGCATTCCTATGGTATCCGGGAGTTGCACAATCTCATGGTCTAAGGAAATGATACTTGACATTAGAAAAGCTTTTAGCAAACGAACTACATGGTCTTGTGCTATGCTTAGGATTGGGTCTTGTCCATCACATCATTCTCCTAATGATGTGATCCCGTTATCAATGACATCCTATGTCCATGGTCAGGAAACCATAACCATCTATTGATCAAGGAGCTAGTCAACTAGAGGCTCACTAGGGACATGTTGTGGTCTATGTATTAACACATGTATTACGGTTTCCAGTTAATACAATTATAGCATGAACAACACACAATTATCATGAAGAAGGAAATATAGTAATAACCATTTTATTATTGCCTCTAGGGCATATTTCCCTCTAGGGCATATTTCCAACAGTCTCCCACTTGCACTAGAGTCAATAATCAAGTTCACATCACTATGTGATTGCAATGAATCCAACACCCATTGGCTTTGATCATATCTCGCTTGTGAGAGAGGTTTATTAGTCAACGGGTCTGAACCTTTCAGATCCGTGTGTGCTTTACAAATCTCTATGTCATCTCCTAGATGCAGCTACCACGCTCTATTTGGAACTATTCCAAATAACTGCTCTACTATACGAATCCCGTCTACTACCCAGAGTCACCCAGATTAGTGTCAAAGTTTGCATCGGTGTAACCCTTTACGACGAACTCTTTTACCACCTCCATAATCGAGAAAATTCCTTAGTCCAATAGTTACTAAGGATAAGTTTGACCGCTGTCATGTGATCCATTCTTGGATCACTCTTGTACCCCTTGACTGACTCATGGCAAGGCACACTTCAGGTGCGGTACACAACATAGCATACTGTAGAGCCTATGTCTGAAGCATAGGGGACGACCTTCGTCCATTCTCTCTCTTCTGCCGCGGTCATGTCTTGAGTCTTACTCAATACTCACACCTTATAACATAGCCAAGAACTCCTTCTTTGCCGATCTATTTTGAACTCCTTCAAAATCTTGTTACGGTATGTGTTTGTTTGAAAGTACTATCAAGCGATCTTGATCTATCCTTATAGATCTTGATGCTTAATGTTCAAGCAGCTTAATCTAGGTTTTCCATTGAAAAACACTTTTCAAATAACCCTATATGCGTTCCAGAAACTCTACATCATTTTTGATCAATAATATGTCAACAACATATACTCATCAGAAATTCTATAGTGCTCCCACTCACTTCTTTGGAAATACAAGTTTCTCATAAACTTTGTATAAACCCAAAATCTTGTATCTTCATAGTCTTGGAGTCCGGCCGATGATGATAGTTCGGCTATCCGGACACCCCCTAGTCCGGAACTCCCTCAGTAGCCCCTAAACCAGGCTTCAATGATGACGAGTCCGGCGCGCATGTTGTCTTCGGCATTGCAAGGCGGGTTCTTCCTCCGAATAATTTATAGAAGATTGTGAACACCAGGATAGTGTCTGGTTCTGCAAAATAAATTCCACGTACCACCATAGAGAGAATAATATTACACAAGTTCAATCTGCTGACGTATTTTGTGGTGCGATGTCATACCACTACCAAGCCTTTACTCGAATTGTTTTTATTGTATCACCTCAGTGCGTTTAGCGAGGCAGTTTCCTTGGCACGTCTTGTCGAAGCAGAGATCGTGTTCCCCTTATTCCGGGATTCCCATTAATACGGACGTGGGTAACCCAACCGCGCCCGTTGCCACGCCCCCTCCACCGAAGGCGGGTTCCAAACGGTCACGGGAACGGATCTTGGTATTCTCCCTCTTTATAATGAGACCAAGGCCCGTTCTTTTCCTTCAATCCTCTATCGAATCCGCCCCTCGCCCCGAGTTCCAACACCCAGGGCTCCATATTCGGATACCTTCGATCTTCGACAATGTCCGGCCCCGACCTACGAGGCCGGTGGATGCCCTCCTCCGTCACGGAAGAGGACGTGCTAAAGCTAAGAGACGCCAGGTACTTAACTGTAACGCCCCGGATACAACTTTCCATATTCGAAACTCCGACTCTTGCCATTTCCGGCTATGTGATTTATTATTTCCTCCGTGGTTGGGTTTTTGTCTGTTGTTTTGCATTTTGTTCTTGTTATGCATCTCGTCTCATGTCATCATCTGCACTTCATCTGCATTTCATCTGCATGTTTTTCAAAACTTGCATCCGTTCTGGTTCCGCCGGTTCTCTCCGTTGTCCGTTCTGAGCCCGACCACACTCGCACGCGCCCGCGGCACCTCCGAAATATTATTTTATAAGTGGCATAAAAGTGTTCTTGGAATGGGATGCAACTTTTCGTGCGGTCTTATTATAGTGTAGACAGACCGCCTGCCAAGTTTCATCGCACTCGGAGTTCGTTTGACTGCCCAACCGTTAAATAAATAACCGCGATATAGTCGGTATATTCGTCGGACATTTCGGTATCCGAAACAGTCGTCGGGCCGCACTTCTCTTCTCTCCGCTCAGCCCAAGCACTCTCTTCACAGCCCACTAACCCCTCCTAGCTTCCCCTCTATCCGGAGGCCGCACGATCGCGATCCGAGGGTCCAAAACCCCAACCCTAACCCCCTCCTTCTATAAATAGCAGCCCCCCCTTCCAAATTTGGCACCCCTAACCCCTCTCCTCGTTTTCACAGCCTCCTCCCACCTCGGGGGCCGCGCCGCCGCCTTCCCCCTCCAAACCCGGTGCCAGGCACCTTACCCCCGCCACTTGGCGCGCCTAGATTCGCCGCGCCGTCACCCGCGCCGCGCTCTCCTCCACTCCCGCGTCGCCACGCG
>NC_057804.1:168353066-168360433 GCF_018294505.1 Triticum aestivum
CAGCCGGGCTCCCCGCGAGCTCCTCCGCCTCCCGAGCGCCTCGCGCGCTGCCGGCCTCCTCCAGCCGTCGCCGGAGCCGCCCTCTCCGCCGTCGACCCCATGTGTCGCCACCCCCCTGCTCGCGACCCCGCCTCCTTCCTCTTCTTCTCTCTCTCAGATCCCTCTCTCCCTCCCGCAGGTAGCCGCCGCCGCCATGGAGATCGACCTGCCGCCGCCGTCCATCGAACCCGGCCGGCATCCGCCGGATCCGCCCCGTGCCGCCCCGATCCCGACCTCCTCCGTCGCCGGCGCGCCACCCTCGCCGGATTTTCTTCGCGCTGTCGACCTCCCCTGCCTCCGCGCGTGAGCGCAAGGACGAACGCCCCGCCCATCGCCCGCGTGGGCCTCCCCAGCGCCCGGCCCAGCCAGCGCCAGGAAGGCCCAGCCTCCTCCGCGGCCTGCCCGCACCCCCTCTCCGCAGTTCTGGGCTGAGGCCCATGGTGAGCAGCACCCCCCAGCCCCTTCTCTGCGTTCAGCCCAGCAGTGCTCCAGATTCAGCCCGTGACTTGTTTTTTCTGTGCTGCGAATTTGCTAATTATCCAGGGAATTACAGATTTACAGAAAAGTCCTTGCACTTCATGCATTTAATATCTCTCAAACTGTTCATCGGATTAAAATAATTTATATATGTAAAATGCTCAAAAAATTGTATAGATTAATAATATGCCACTTTCATCTATGTTAAAAATGTTTAACATGCTGTTTGTGTTTACATAATGCCATGTTAAAATGCTTTATTTCATAACTAAATAACCGTAGCTCCGAATTTAATAAACTTTATATGTAAATGGGGTGGAAAAATGCCTAGTTTAACATGGTGCACTTTATTTTCCTGTTTAACAACATTAAAATTGTGTTTAGGGCAGAACAGTACCAAATCCATAATTTGCATATGGGGATTTTCGGAATTGTTGTTTTGTTGTTCCGGCCTCATTTAAACTTGCCTAGATATGTAGTTTTCATATGCTTCACCCCTTGCCATGTTTAATAACATTTAATATTGTTGGGTACATAACCGAGAGCGAACTAAATAATTGATGTGGTGTTTCGTCAATATGCAACTCGTTGCATATTGAGCTCCACTTAACTTGTAGTATTGTTTGTTGCACTTTGCCATGCCATGACTCATTAACCGGACATGCATCATACTTGTTTGTGCATCATGCCATGTTCATGCTTGTGCATTTACCATGTTGTTTGTTTCTTTCCGGTGTTGCTTCTTAGTTCCGATAATGTTGCGTTCGTGAGGATTCGTTCGACTGCTCCCGTTCGTCTTCTTCATGGACTCGTTCTTCTTCCTTGCGGGATCTCAGGCAAGATGACCGCTACCCTGGATCTCACTACTATCATTGCTATGCTAGTTGCTTCGTTCTATCGCTTTGCTGCGCTACCTATCATCTATTTATCGAGCCATCCCTTGTTGCCATGAACCTCTAACCTTTGACACCTTACCTATGCAAACCATTGATTGGCTATGTTACCGCTTTGCTCAGCCCTCTTATAGCGTTGCTAGTTGCAGGTGAAGTTGAAGATTTCTCCATGGTGGACATGATTTTGGTTGGGATATCACAATATCTCTTATATTATTAATGCATCTATATACTTGGTAAAGGGTGGAAGACTTGGCCTTTTGCCTGGTGTTTTGTTCCACTCTTGCCGCCCTAGTTTCCGTCATACCGGTGTTATGTTCCCGGATTTTGCGTTCCTTACGCGGTCGGGTGATTTATGGGACCCCCTTGACAGTTCGCTTTGAATAAAACTCCTCCAGCAAGGCCCAACATTGGTTTTACCATTTGCCTCACCTAGCCCTTTTTTCCCTTGGGTTTCCGGAGCCCGAGAGTCATCTTTATTTACCCCCCCCCTGGGCCAGTGCTCGTTGTGAGTGTTAGTCCAACCTGTCAGCCGCCGGTGGCCACCAGGGGCAACTCTGGGCTGGCCTACCAGAAGTTTGGACAATCCGTTGTGCCCTGAGAACGAGATATGTGCAGCTCCTATCAGGATTTGTCGGCACATTCGGGCGGCTTTGCTGGTCTTGTTTTACCATTGTCGAAATGTCTTGTAAACCGGGATTCCGAGTCTGATTGGGTCTTCCTGGGAGAAGGTATATTCCTTCGTTGATCGCGAGAGCTTGTCATGGGCTAAGTTGGGACACCCCTGCAGGGTATAATCTTTCGAAAGCCGTGCCTGTGGTTATAGGCAGATAGGAATTTGTTAATGTCCGGTTGTAGATAACTTGACACCAGATCCGAATTAAAATGCATCAACCGCGTGTGTAGCCGTGATGGTCTCTTCTCGTCGGAGTCCAGGAAGTGAACACGGTTTCTGGGTTATGTTTGACGTAAGTAGGAGTTCAGGATCACTTCTTGATCATTACTAGTTGATGACCGTTCTGCTTGCTCTCTTCTCGCTCTTATTTGCGTATGTTAGCCACCATATCATGCTTAGTCGCTGCTGTAGCCTCACCACTTTACCCCTTCCTTTCCCTTTAAGCTTTGCTAGTCTTGATACCCATGGTAATGGGATTGCTGAGTCCTTGTGGCTCACAGATTACTACAACAACAGTTGCAGGTACAGGTTATGCGATGATCATGACGCGAGAGCAATGCTTGCTTGCGTTGAGTTCTTCTTCTGCTTCTTCGATCAGGGGATAGGTTCCAGGTCGGCAGCCTGGGCTAGCAGGGTGGATGTCGTTTGAGTTTCTGTTTGTGATTCATCCGTAGACGGATGATGCTCCCATGTATTGTAATGTTGAATTCGTGTGGCATTGTATGCCTTATGTATGTATCCTCATCTACTATGTAATGTTGATGTAATGATATCCACCTTGCAAAAGTGTTTCAATATGCGGTTCTATCCATGGTGGGACCTTCAAGTCTCTTTAGGATAGTATCGTATATTGGGCGTGACAAGTTGGTATCAGAGCCTCGACCGACCCTAGGAGCCCCCTTGATTGTTGGCCGTTGTTGAGTCTAGAAAAAAAAAACTATTTTGAGTCTTAGGATTATATATATCGGAGAGTAGGATTCTTTTTACTCCTCAGTCCCTTCGTCGCTCTGGTGAGGTCTCCTGACGTAGATGTTTTGACTTTCCTCTCCTCAAATTTCACTAATTTTTTTTAGGATCACGCGGGTATCTTGGAATCGTTCCGATGGTTTTGTGACGAGAACATTGTTCTTGGTGCCTCCTGTCTATTATGTGGCATTGACCCGGGGAGTTGAGCTCCGAGGTGTTGTCGTCACAATTTTATCGTTGCAGTTCTGGAATACCTGAGTTTTGCCGACATCGAAAATCTCTTTTATGCAGTTGTTGGTGAGATAACCTCGACGTCACCCAGTACTGGGGAGTTCGGGAGTATTGCCATAACTCGTATAACGGATGCTTTTCGAAGGTTGAGGTACACGATTTCCGGAGTTTTTTTGGTTATGTGTTGACGGATGGATACAGCTGGATGTAGGTATTGTTAGTTTGGGTGAGATATATTGCTTCCCCTGTATCCCCAACACCAGATTGCATAACCAGAAAGTTTCGAGAGTTTTATAGGTGGGAATTCAAGTAGCTCCTAGAATATCTTTCCGACAGATGCATGATATGGGATTGGGTAAATCTCTATCATATGTATTTGTTCCGGCTTATTCTGCAAGCCAATCCTTTGTTTTGTTTGGAGTTGTGGTATTTGAGTTGCTTCAAGTCAAATGTTGATTCCATACCTTTCAAGTGGTGTTCTCATATTTCTATGGGAGTACTAATCCTTTTGATCATTGACGTTGTCATGTTAATTCTTTTCCAACCGGTGCGCTTCTCTTCGAGATGATCCCATCATTCTCCCCATCCGCAAGATCAATTCTAAGTTTTCTCAATGGTGTTTGTTTCGTTCATCCCAAGTTGTCTTTGTTTTTCCCCACCCTCCCACCCTTTTCTTCAAGGACTCATATATTATAATCAAGTATCCATTTATTCATGTGAAGTCTCTTCACTCTTTTCAATCATTGTTTTGATCCGGTGATCCCTCGTGGAGATGCTCACGAGCTTCAAGTTCATCAATCTTCATTCTCGTATTCCTCTCCGATGGTTTTAATTCAAGCTTTCGGTGTTGATCATATCCCTTTCCTTGTTTCAAATGTTTTTCCACGTTGGTGCACCTCTTAATCATTCACTTCTTCCTATTCATTTGTCCTGGAGTGCTGAAGATATTTCACAAGACTCGTGTTTCCATTCTCAATCCTTTCAAGATATTTCGAGATTATTATCTCATTCAAGTCATTTAATTCAACCGGTGCAATATCTCTTTAAATCATTTCCAACGATGGTTCTTTTGAGTGGGCCCTAACCCACAGGTCTTTTCCCAGGATCTTACCTGACTCTTCGAATTATCAGGAGCGATTCACAAATTCATTTCCAAGTGTGACGTAAGAATAGATTCCATCAGTCACATGCCTTCTCCAAGATCGCTTTCAAATTCTTCTCATTGTTGGCTCTACCCCTTCGCTTTCCATTCTACCGGAGTATCTCAGTAATTTTGGTGGTGTTTCCCGTTGTCAGTTCAAGATTGAAGAAGAGTTTTCCTCTAAATCTTATCCGTTCTCTCAAGATTCGTGATTCTAGCTTGATGCCATCCTCTCATAATTGTTTTCGATTATGAGAATTCTTTTCACCCATCCGGAGCATTTCATGAGTTGTTTCCATTTCTTCCTCCGAGGGCCATCATGTCATAATTCTTCACTCTCAGCGTGTAGCTATCATTCTCCAAATCTTACCGGTGAATCGTTCAAATACCCTCTAATCAGTTCATGATCTCTTCGTTCTCACATATCTAAATCCCTTCAAGTATCTTCATTCGTTTTCAAATTCTTTCCGGTGATTTGTGCCTTTGTTACTTTCATTTTCAATTCTTATGGTGGTTCGTTCAAGATTTCACTTCCTTCATTATCATTCAATTCATTCGTTCTTTTCAAACCTACCGGTGGTTCATGGAGATTTTCTCAAGTTTGCGTCATATCTATCTTGATCCTTTTTACGAGAATAAGTAGTATGCCAAATCCATTACTTGTCATCAACTTAATTTGATGAAGGATAAGCATACAATAAATCTTATTCTTATTTCCTCGAGGTGATTCAATTCTTTTCTTCCGAAGATTGTTCATGATGAAGTAATTCTCGGTTCTAGTGTTTCACCTTCTCTTTTTCCGGAGTTCCAAGTTTTTCTCGGTTATATAGTCGCAATGCTCCATCAAAATCATTGCAAGGGTGCACCTTGTGTTTCCAACTACTCTTTCTTTCTATCATCCTTTTATTACCGGAGTTCTTCTTTGAGGCTCTACATGGTGGTTCGTCAAGGATTCTTTTCATTCTTCAATTGTTCTTCAAGATTTCTCTCGAAGTTATGATCTGCCAAGCTATACTCAAAAATAAACATGGTGCTCAACACATGTTTTGTTTTGAGGCGTTCAAGCATTCTTCATCTTGCATTCCGAAGTGCAATTCTCTCTATTTTATCTTCTGAGGTGGTGTTATGTCACTCTTGACAATTTCATTCATGTTTCATGATTCATATGTTGTCAAGAATGAGGTATTTTAAATCCATCATTTTTCTCTTCGTTCAAGAGATCTTTTTGACCCAGCAATCTCTTCGTTGGAGCATCTTGGGTTATATTTCACCTAAAGCCTTCCATTGGGGATGTTGCTATTTGTGGTGCTTATCAATGATCCAAGCTTTCTCCATATCCAGGTTTTTTCATCTCTTCGGTGATCTCAAGCAATCAATTGTTTTTCGTCAATGGCCGGTTGTCACCTCATCATTTTGAGATGTTTGCCATAAGCCCACAACAAGCTTGTGCCTTTCGTTGTTGATTTTTCAACAACTCCGTTCAATCCTTCTTCGCAAGGATGCTTTCCAAGTTCATTTGTGGCAGAAATTGTCATTTTCTTCTCCGCCCCTTTATCCCAACAATCTAGCTTCTATTCTTTCATTCGGAGGCATTGTGATGTTGCTCTTTTCACTCATCATCTTGCTTTGGCAAGATCATGTTCTTCTCCTTGCTTCTCCATTTAACCGGAGTGTTGTGTCATCTCTTCAAGGCCTTCATCTTATCAAGCTTTGCCTCTCTTTTCAACCTGAGTGCTGTCTGAAATCCTTCTTACCCATTATGCCATTCTTTCAATAGTTCCGGAGGCAGTCTGCTGTTGATTTCATCAAGTATCTTCCCATCTTCTCAAGTTCATGTTCTATTTCCTTCCATGTTCAACCGGAGTGCTGCCCGAATTCTTCCTCTATCATCTTGTTGTAACCGGAGTGGTTTTGAACCCTATCTTGTCAATTAAACTCCTGATTTGTGTCTTTGCAACCTCCAAGGTTCACATGGTGCCCCTTGTTTCTAGTTTCTACCGCAGTGCTGTCAATTGTATTCAACTCCGTTGTGTTCCTTCTTTCAACTTTTCAACCTCTCAAGGTTCTTTGGTTTCACTCTTTTGTCGAAGAAGCAACTTAGTTTTACCGCTTATCTTCCTCTTCCTTTTCCCTCCGGTGCCATCCTAGATCTCGGGACGAGATCCTCTCGTAGTGGTGGAGTGTTGTAACGCCCCGGATACAACTTTCCATATTCGAAACTCCGACTCTTGCCATTTTCGGCTATGTGATTTATTATTTCCTCCGTGGTTGGGTTTTTGTCTCTTGTTTTGCATTTTGTTCTTGTTATGCATCTCGTCTCATGTCATCATCTGCACTTCATCTGCATTTCATCTGCATGTTTTTCAAAACTTGCATCCGTTCTGGTTCCGCCGGTTCTCTCCGTTGTCTGTTCTGAGCCCGACCACACTCGCACGCGCCCGCGGCACCTCCGAAATATTATTTTATAAGTGGCATAAAAGTGTTCTCGGAATGGGATGCAACTTGTCGTGCGGTCTTATTATAGTGTAGACAGACCGCCTGTCAAGTTTCATCGCATTCGGAGTTTGTTTGACTGCCCAACCGTTAAATAAATAACCGCGATATAGTCGGTATATTCATTGGACGTTTCGGTCTCCGAAACAGTCGCCGGGCCGCACTTCTCTTCTCTCCCCTCAGCCCAAGCACTCTCTTCACATCCCACTAACCCCTCCTAGCTTCCCCTCTGTCCGGAGGCCGCACGATCGCGATCCGAGGGTCCAAAACCCCAACCCTAACCCCCTCCTTCTATAAATAGCAGCCCCCCTTCCAAATTTGGCACCCCTAACCCCTCTCCTCGTTTTCGCAGCCTCCTCCCACCTCGGGGGCCGTGCCGCCGCCTTCCCCCTCCAAACCCGGCGCTAGCCACCTCACCCCCGCCACTTGGCACGCCTGGATTCGCCGCGCC
>NC_057804.1:168687900-168703930 GCF_018294505.1 Triticum aestivum
AACATTATTGATCATTAAAGCAAGCATGTTAGACTCAAAAAAAAATGCAGGATTAGAAATTGCAGGGAATTGGAAAATTGTCTCCTGTTACTATGTGCTATCTGCTGAAGCTACTGCGTTGAAATATGGTCATTGCCTAGCACAAACAATCGGTTGCAATTAGATTATTGTTAATTCAGATAATCTTGAGTTTATCAGTACGATGAATGAAGGAGGACAATCTGTAGGTCCAGCGGCTGCAATCTTTGATGATTGCTACCATATCATGTGCAGCTTTCCTCATACCTCGTTTGTGCAGTCCTAGACAGACTAATTTCGTTGCTCATGAATTAGCAAATTTGGCCAAGGGCCCGTCTTGTAGTAGTTTTTTCCTTGAGCCTCCTAGCGAGCTCTTCCATCTCTTATTAAGTGATGTAACGCTGGTTGAAACATAAATAAAGAGAGTGATTTTTTTTTTTTGAAAAAAGCTTGCATGCAGGATTAGAAAAAAAGAAAAAACAGAGGTGCCATCTACGAAACGGAGCCCATTGCCAGGTTTACATCATCCCCTTGTTGTGTGCTAGGGAGATGTGTCCATCGTTTTTATTTTTGCGAACCAACCTGTGATTGGATGGTTAGAGGGACTGTTGTATCCCCAGCCAAATCCTGGTGCTCACATTTATTCCTGAATTTATTTCAGGATTTCTGGCGATACGCATTGTGGGAGGAGACGTTCCCGTCTTCCCGTCGACGACGAGGTGCCTACGTGACTTCGTAAATTTTAAGATGATATGACAACTTAGTCTTTCGGAGGTACTCATAGGGGTAGGGTATGTGTGTGCGTTCATAGGGATGAGTGTATGCGCGTGTATATGAGCGCTTGTGTCTGTAGAGATGTTAAAAAAAAATATCATTTTTTTCGTTTTTTGTGTGAATTCCTTCGGAATGTTATCTGCTATAACACCATCTACAACCATTCGTGGCCAATTCCAGTTTACACCCGTTTCATACGCAGATCATCATCTGTAAAAGATAAACTGATTCTAGCGGAGTTTCTGCGCTCCTGCACATTATTAAACAGCTACACTCCTTGCACTCTGTACATTATTATCCCAAGTCACAACATCAGATGCAAAGTTTTCACACTACTCTTTCTTTAGCTCTAGACAGCCTAGACTATAAGCTCCTGTCACCAGCTGAGAAGAGAGGTCATTACATGGACTCATCACTAACTTTCAACAGTCACAACTCGAGCTTGCTCGCTAGGTACCACGAGTGCATGGCCAGGCTGCCGAATGCCATGATGTTTGCCAGGGACGACAGCCCGTGGATCATCCCGAACTTCTTGTTCATCGCTGCCAGTGTAGGGTTTGTCTTTGCCAACTCGGCATTCCTTGACCGTCCCACCTCACCACCGATGCCAAGATCCTTCTCGATCTTATGCCTCTTCATCATCATCTGCGCAAGATGAGCAAAGTCGCTACTGTGAATCAACAGCTGCATAAAGCATAGGTTCTTCTGAGCTCATGGGAAGGATCCAGTCCCCCTGAACGGTTACTACTTTAAACCACACACTATAGCTGTTTGCAACAATCAGTATGATTCGCAGGCCGTATAACATATACTCCCTCCGTCCGGAAATACTTGTCGGAGAAATGCATAAAAATGGATGTATTTAAAACTAAAATACGTCTAGATACATTCATTCCTCCGACAAGTATTTCCGGACGGAGGGAGTACTACACAACCAAGTCCGTGTCACCATGTATTATGATTCTCTGTATGGGAACAGCATCACCTACGAGGCTGTGAAGGCAAACTACCATGTTACTTTTGTTCACTACCGATAATATTATTACAAACCTAACAGAAATCCGGATGTGCCTGTGATTTCTGCACGGAACTGTTAACCCAAGACCGTGTGTCATGACAGATGTACCAATATTTTATGACATTAAACAACATATGACTCTATAAAATGAAACTTCACTAATCGTCGCAATTGTCATCTAGCACAAATACAATACAAATTTTCCTTGTAAGTAGAAGTATGAGAAGGCAAAAACGGTAATGTGACCATGTAAACAAGACTAATGAGTACGTAAAGGACTGACCTCGATAGTCATGGGGGTGAAGACCAGAAGGTTGGACAGGTCAAAACCGAGGGCAGCAAGAAGGAAACCAAGCTGGTAACGCTCAATAGTTGATGCTGTCTTCCACGGGTTGAGGTATGCAAATGCTGCAACCGATATAGCTGAACACACCGATATCAACATGAAGTATGCTGGGAACATCTTCCCCTGCAGACTCCCGAACTGGTGCCTTGGCAAATGCCTCCATTATCCAGGAGATTAGATCAAAACAATATCAATTGCTTATGATTGCAGGTCTCACAACAATGAAGGCGCAGAGTTCAAGAGTCCAGCAAACGATATAGCATTCTAAGTGCATCTAATGTATTGCTCTGACAATGCATCTTACGGATCAAGTAAACAACCCAACTTTCTTGTAAAAGCTGAATAGCATTGACACTTTCAAAATTCAGATGTTCTAGTAGTAAAGGGTAACCACAGTCGTTACAGGCTTGTGGCTAATGTTTCATAGGAGATCTACATCTCTCTAGATACTGAACAATCAAATGTCTTCAGTTTACAAGCTGTGTATGTTCCTTCCCTTGGATTAAAATATCTTTGGATGTTCTGCTAATATGTTTTTGTGCTAGCAAGCATGCATAAACGGGTGATATTGTAAAAACATAAGTTGTACAAGGTGAGATGAATTGCTGAGAAGGTATGGGGTCCTATCTCAAAATCTGTGTTGCCTGTCCCAAAGAAATTGCATTTGAGCATAGTGGAAAGCTATCAAATGCAACGGGAGGCACCCAAAACTGCCTAAATTCTGAAGCTATTTACAAATGGGGGAACATGTAAGATGTAAGTACCGAGTAAGCGCAATAATAATAAAGGCAACAAAAGCCTAGATGAATTCCCACACACGCGAGGCTAAGAAATTTAACTGAGACGGGGCAAACTTTTTTACTTGAACATGACGATGCCGCCGATGAAGGTGACCCAGAGCGCGGCTCCCCATGCGGTGGCGAAGCAGAGTACATGGGCCAGCCTCGCCGCCGCGACGCCCGCTGCTGGGCGGCCGGGGGCGCCGCCGAAGAGCGCGTCCGGCGCGAAGAGGACGCCCGCGGCGAGGAATGAGACCGCAGTCAGGAACCGCGCGGCCCACCCCATAATGTCTCGCCGCTTCTTCCGGCTGGCTCGACGGGCTAGGGTTTGGAGGCGCCGTAGGGGGGTGAAGGAAGAGGAGGCAGAGCGTGTTTGTAGGAAATGGGAAGGAAGGTTGGAGCACATCTACAGCCGATTTGGCAAATCCCGTCCCTCAAACCCCACGGACATGTCCGGATTTGTCCGCGGACACCCACCGGACACATCTCAAATTTTTCTTCTCACAACCGGACATCTCAATTAGCACACCTTAAATTCATACAAACTCACACAACACGTACTACATCACGCGGACACTCACCGGACACATCTCAAATTTCTCTTCTCACAACTGGACATCTCAATTAGCACACCTCAAATTTATACAAACTCACACAACACGTACTACATCAGAACATGCCATCGGACAACCAAAAATTGGCATGTTTATGTATACTTGCTAGGAAGAAGATCACCCACAGCTACCCTTGCCTTTCTAGGCACCCTTGTCATCCTTCTCACGGAAGTAGCGGGCGAAGATGCAGTATGGGTCGAGCCGGATCTGCTCGTCGCCTGAGTTGTCCTACCCGAGGTTGTCCTCCTTCTCCTCCTTGGGGGGTAGTCCGGCCATGGAACAGGCCGCCCTACTCTGCTCTCAGGCAAGAGCGCGTGTGTTCCTTCGCTGCTGCTCCTTCACAATGCGGACACAGATGGCTAGGGTTTGGTCCGACGAGCAGATGAGAAGGAATATATGTGGGTTCGGTGGCCCAGTGTGGACCGGGACCAACATGGTGGACGCGCCCCGGCGCCCCCACATCCAGTCTAGATTTGAGCTGGATATGAGGGGTGTGGGTCAGACTAGGCGTTTGAGGCAGGTTTAGGGCTGCCGGCTATAAATGCTCCTAGCGAGCACACAATTTAGGCGACGTCCGTGCCTCCATGGACCTTGTAAAAGAATCAAGAACATATTGTTTTTTCCTTTACATATTCTTTTTATCAGAAAACCTTGAACTTAATCGTGGCAGTACAATGAACACTAGAAATAATAAAAAGTTACATCCACATTCGTAGACCACTTATCGATGACTAGTGTCGGTGTCAAAACCGGCAGATCTTGGGTAGGGGGTCCCGAACTGTGCGTCTGAGGATCGAAGGTAACAAGGAGGCAGGGGACACGATGTTTACCCAGGTTCGGGCCCTCTTAACGGAGGTAATACCATATTTCCTGCTTGGTTGGCTATGATGAATATAGGGGTTACAAGAGTTGATCTACCTCGAGATCGTAATGGCTAAACCCTAGATGACTAGCCTGTATGATTGTGATCGGGGCTATAGACTAAAACCCTCCAGTTTATATAGGCACCAGAGGGGCTAGGGCTGTACAAAGTCGGTTTACAAAGGAAGGAAACTATTCATCCGGACGCCAAGCTTACCGTCCACGCCAAGGAGAGCCCCATCCGGACACGAGAGGAGGCATTCTGTTCTTGTATCTTCACGTCCCGTTAGTCCGGCCCATGTCACATAGGCCGTCTTCCCGAGGACCCCATAATCCAAGACTCCCTTAGTAGCCCCCGAACTTGCCTTCAATGACGACGTTGTATCTGGCTTTATGTCTTCGGCCTTTGCAAGGTAAGTTCCTCACTATGCTTCATATAGTTCGGCTTTTGCATTAAATATTGTGCTCTCCAGCTTCCGTGCCGCTGTCGCCTCGGCCTCCACGTGGTAGATGAATACGAAGGGTCTAAGCATTTTTACAAATAACCCCTTGACCATGTAGATAAGGCACTTATAAAGAGAGACTGAATCTCAGACTCCATTCCTCACCAGACAAAAATCCTTAGGGCTTGCCACAAGAAACCAGCCAAAGATGGCCAATGCTCCTTGCTCTTCCCCGCGTCTCCAGGGCCCTCAAGAAGGCAACTTGGAGAGCTGCTCGGTGTCCCATACTCAATTGGACACAATGCAGGTGCATCGATACCTCCCTCCATCGGATCTGGTCCCCGTTCGAGCGGGATTAACCACCTACAACGGCGAGGCCCTGACGGAGAAATTCCCCAATCCCAGTCCAGGGGAGCGGGTGTGCTTTGTTTCCTTTTTGCTGAGGGGCATGGGATTTCCAATCCACCCCTTCCTCAGAGGTGTCATGGAGTACTACGGCCTCCAACTGCACAACCTCACGCCGGGCTGCATTTTACATACCGCGGGCTTTGTTGCCCTTTACGAGCTGTTCCTAGGCTGCGAGCCCATTTCGATTTATGGAGAAAATATTTCTGCCTCGTCCCCCGCTCCCAGAAGGGATCTATTTTCGAGGTGGGCGGCGCCGAAGTATGGCGTATAGGCGGAACAGGATACCTGCCCGGTACTCCAAAGAAGGCATCCGAAGAGTGGCCCTCAGAGTGGTTCTATATTGACGACATTGCCCTTTCGGACCCTATCTGGCAAGGTCTTCCTGAATTCTCCTCTGCTCCTTTAAAGAAGCGCGCCAGCTGGCGTCCCCGAAGCTATGAAGAAGAAGATAGTGCGAAGGTAAAGCGGTTAGCGAGCAAGGTCCGAATGCTTACCCATTCCGGACTATCCATAGTTGAGGTAATGGAATTTTCAATAACGCGATGCGTTCAGCCACTTCAATCCAGGGGATTTCCCATGTGGCATTACAATGGTGAGGACGACGCCACACGTTGTGGGCGCAAGGGTCCGGCTAATTTTGCCGTGCTGGGTACCACATTGGCCGACCTTTTCAAAGGGAAAAAGGAATACGTCGCTCGTCCGAAGTGCTGAGAAGGTTTCTCCATGTATACCCCCATTGACTGGGTGAGCCTTCAATTATAGGCCTCAATTGATCTGTTTTTTTCTCAAGTATGTTTTATAACCGAGTTTAATCCAACTGCCTTTAATAGGAATGGAGAAAGGTCGTCGAGGGGATCTACTGCCCCGCTCCGCAGCCGGAGGACCATAATCAAGACCTGGCTCCAGGATATGAAGAAGATCCGGACATATTCGTGGATTTTGAGGATGGAGTCTTTTATCAGACAAGCTACGACGACACAGAGGTGGCCATTATAGCCGACTACCCCGGCCTCCTTCCTTCCTCCCATGTAAGTACCCAGGAGACGTCTCCTCAAAAAGGGTTTTCCCACCGTGACTCACCCATTGTACCATATCATGTTCTCAAGGGGCGGCGCTCGCGCCAACGCGATACATCAAAGGCGTCCTCTAAGAAGACGATGCTTGCACAAGGTGCCTCTCGGAAAAGAAAGGCAAATAATGATACAGCCGGGCCCTCCTTGGCGTAGAAGAGGTATGATCCTTCAGTATGCATTCAATGGATAGACCGAATAGTGAAGTTCCCCGTGGTGTCATATTGCAGGAGGAGTGTGCGCCGGACTGCTTTCGGAGACCTAGCCGGCCACGCACAGACTGATCCAGCCTCGTCCCCTACCACAAGGACCGAGGGTATGTGGGGGCAATGCCGGATTGTCATCTCCCGGAGGATTCGGATAATGTATCCGTCACAAATTCCGAAGTGGCGAGTGCGATGGGTCATATTTTACCGAAGAGGCTTTTAATGCTCTCAGCTTAGCGGATAAACTTTATATCCGAGTTGCTCATGATGGAGTTGCTGGAGCCACTCACCAGCTTTCCAAGGATATGCGGGTAAGAATTTTTGGGCAGATTCAATAATCATATGCCAGTAGCCCCCGAGTCTTGAAGCTGTTGGCCCAACTGATTTAAGAGTCGTTACTTTGTTAGGTACTCACGGAGAGGAGTAAAAAGTTATCCAAGGAGCTTGAAGAATGCTGAACAAAGTTGTCTGCTGCTACTGCCGAACTCGAAGATTTAAAGAAATCCAAGAAGGCACCTGATGGTAAGTGCAGCAGTTGTTCGGAGATAAGGCTTCCGTGAATACAACGAGGTTTCCTAATTATGGTTGTGTCTCGTTGGTAGGCTCGACAGATCGGCTGGAGGAGAAGCTGAGGGCTGCTCAAGCAGATAAAAAACATGCCGAAGGGCAAGAAGCCGCTGGTCAGCGTATTTTGACACGGACCATCAATGAGAAGAACAAACTTCAGGATGCCAACACCAAGCAGGCCGAAGAACTAAAGGATTTGAGAGCATAGTTATCGGATGCTTTGAAGGAGAACAAGAAATTGAAAGGCGGCATATTCAGTATGCTCTATGACCTATTAGTCAAGAATGGTCTCCTGTTTGAAATTTTAACAAGTTTGCTTCTGTAGGTGTGCTAACCGGACGTCCCGAAGGAGAAGCGTCTGGATTCCAAGGCGACCTGCTACAAGAGCTGTCCAAAATGCACGACCGAGCTTGGAAGGCAATGAGGAACGTGGCTAAGGCGTTAGGCCATCTAATTCCCCTTCAAGAAGTATGGATGAGCTTGCCAATTTATTCAAGGGAGCTCGTCCCCGTTTGGAGCTATGGAAGATATCAGCATGCCGGGAGGGTGCTTGAGAAGCCTGGGCCATGGTAAAAACACGGTATACCATGCTTGATCTGAATCATATGGCCCGGGTCGAACCTCGGGGGCCAAATGGACAAGAAATTCCTGTTAGCTTAGTGTATGACCAAGTGAAAACGACAGCTAAGTTTTTGCAATAGGATTGTAAACTAGACAACCTACTAGAGGGTCTAGAGGAAGAGGAAGTTTTTGAGTCCAAGTAGTAATGTACTTCATCAACAAACTTTTCTCCAGCCGGATTGGAAAAACTGTTGTCATGGCAGACTTTCCGCTTCGACCTCCAAAACCAGGGGTTTGGAGTGTTTTCGGATATTTTAAACCATTGGTAAACATCAAGGTATGCTCGGAAACTAGGCGGTCCGGTCATAGTTTCTTGAACAGACAAGTTGTATTCGTGGAGTTATGTTATATTACATTTGATCATAAGAAACATCTTCCAGAGAGAATAGTTCTGTTAAGGGTTCCTTTCCCTAGGCCAGTATGTGTTTTTGCGCATACATAAACTGTGATGGAGAGATCATAGTACACTTCATAATTTGGGGGCATATATTGTAACGTGATCAGCTCATCTCTTGTCCACCGACCGATCATTCCCTTAAGAATGCTAGCTTTCGGCTTCACCTGTCTGAGGTACACGTCCGGATAACCCGACTGTAACAATCGCAGAGGTGCTCCCTTTATGCCCTAGCCGAACAAGCGGGAACGTAGGGCATAAGCACAGGAGCCAGGCAACCCAGCTTGGCAAAACTTAAGTCATAAAGGTGCATATAATGGTGAAGACAGAACACATATGAGTAGACAACACGTATATACGGTGAGCTTGTCGCTCCAAAAATAATAATCAGAGTAAGCTTCTGTAAAAAGAAGCCCCCAGGTGATAAGGGGTGTGTACATTTGATGATGTATAGCCCTCAGGTGTACGGTTGATCCGAACACCTGTAAAGGTTGTAAAAACCGAAAAAGAGAAAAGAGGGGTGAAAAAGAGAAAAGATGAGAGAGAGAGAAAAAGTTACAAGTGTGGATTTAGGCGTAGAATTTTCGGGGTCGAGCGGCGTTCCATGGGTTTGGCTCTAAACGATTATCCGAAGTGTTGCGCAGGCGATAGGCTCCTCCCGTGAGAACTTCATCTATGATGAAGGGACCCTCCCATTTGGGCTTGAGCTTGTCCTTTTTATTCTCTGGTAGGCCCAAG
Source organism: Triticum aestivum (assembly GCF_018294505.1). Taxonomy (NCBI): domain Eukaryota; kingdom Viridiplantae; phylum Streptophyta; class Magnoliopsida; order Poales; family Poaceae; genus Triticum; species Triticum aestivum. Next base: position 168,696,758 of record NC_057804.1, read on the forward strand.
ACGAGTTCATCGACATTATAAGTCTTTGCTCGTACTTCCCTGCTTTGATATCGCCGGGCTTGCTATTGGTAAAATGCGGAACGAGCCTTTGCAACATCGCGCTCCTCCTCCAAGCCATCCAGATCGTCCTGCCGATCGAGCTCGGCCTCCCTCTCTTCATACATGCGCACTCGAGGTGAGTCATGGATAATGTCACAAGGCAGTACTGCCTCGGCGCCGTAAACCATGTCGCTCATGATTAAGCCCTTAGCCCGCTCGACCTGGCCGTTTGTCTGAGGGTGATATACAGAGGTGTAGTCAAGCTTGATGCCCAAAGTAGCGCACCAAGTTTTTACCTCATCAACCATAAAGTTGGAACCATTGTCTATAATGATACTATGCGGGACACCATAACGGTGCACCACACCATATATGAAGTCTATAACTGGTCCAGCTTCGGCCGTTTTAACTGGTTTGGCTTCTATCCACTTAGTGAATTTGTCAACCATAACCAGTAAATAATTCTTCTTGTGGCTTCCCCCTTTAAGGGGTCCGACCATGTCAAGCCCCCAGACCGCAAAAGGCCACGTAATGAGGATTGTTCGCAAAGCAGTAGGCGGCATGTGGCTTTGATTTGCGAAAAGCTGGCATCCAATACATCGTTGTATGAGGTCCTGTGTGTCTGTTCGGACCGTGGGCCAAAAGAAACCCGTACGGAAGGCCTTACTTACGAGGGCCCGAGCAACGGCATGACGACCACCAAGACCGGCGTGTATTTCGGCCAAGAGCTGCCATCCTTCTTCTTCGGAGATACACCGTTGTAAGACTCCGGTTGTACTTTTCTTGTACAATTCCCCCTCATGGACTTTGTAAGCCTTCGAGCGTCGAACAATGTGCGACTGGCCTCCATCTGATCATCAGGGAGTTTGTTCCTAGTAAGGTAGGCGAGGAAAGGTTCGGTCCATGGGGCAATTACAACCATGATTTGGTGGGCCGATGGTGTTATCTCGGTGTCTGAACCCCCGACGATACCAGAGCTGTGTCCGCAATCTGGTGGTATGATCGGCTCTGGAACAATGTTGCTGCTACTGTCCTGCCACACCATGGATGGCTTGAAGAGTCTTTCTACGAAGGTGTTAGGTGGGACAGGGTCGCGTTTAGTGCCCATGCGGGCAAGTATGTCCGCCGCTTGATTACTCTCTTGAGCCACATGATTAAACTTGAGCCCTTCAAAACCGAGCTGAAATTTTGAGTACGACATTACGATAAGCCTCCATCTTCGAATCTTTTGCGTCAAAGTCTCCATTTATCTGGGATATTGCGAGGTTTGAATCCCCGCGCACCTCAAGGTGTTGTATGCCCATGGAGACGGCCATCCGAAGACCGTGCAATAGGGCTTCATATTCGGCTGTATTGTTTGAATATGTGTACATTATTTGGAGCACATAACGGATTGTATCTCCTGTGGGGGATGTCAAAACAACACCCGCCCCTAATCCGGCTAACATCTTAGAGCCATCGAAGTGCATCACCCAGTTGGAGTATGTGCCGTATTCTTTAGGGATTTTTGCCTCTGTCCATTCGGCGACGAAGTTAGCCAACACCTGAGATTTAATAGCTCGGCGTGGCTTGTAAATTATTTCAAATGGTAAGAGCTCAATAGCCCATTTGGCAATCCGTCCAGTGGCGTCTCGATTTTTTATAATATCGTTAAGTGGTACTTCGGAAGCGACCGTGATGGAGCACTCCTGAAAGTAGTGCCGCAGCTTGCGGGATGCCATGAAGACCGCATATGCTATCTTTTGATAATGCAGGTATCGAGATTTACATGGTGTAAGGACTCTTGATATGTAATATACTGGTTTTTGAATTGGGACTTGTGTCCCTCCTCATTCCGCTTGACGACGAGCACCGCGCTCACTACTTGGTGAGTTGCAGATATGTAGAGCAGCATTGGTTCGCTGACATTTGGTGCGGCCAGGATTGGGTTGCTTGCTAACAAAGCCTTTATTTCCTCCAGTCCAGCTATGGCCGCGTCCGTCCACACGAATTTGTCAGTGTGGCGTAGCAAGCGATATAATGACAATGCCTTTCCCCTAATTTGGGGATAAAACGGCTTAAAGTTGCCACACATCTAGCTAATTTTTGGACCTGATTGAGGTCTGTTGGTGTTGCCAACTGTGACAAAGCTCGGATTTTGGCGGGGTTTGCTTCAATTCCTCTATTGGAAACGATGAACCGAAGCAGTTTTTTGGCTGGAACGCTGAAAACACATTTTTTCGGATTGAGCCGTATGTCATATGTTCGGAGGTTGTCAAATGTAAGGTGTAAATCATCCACCAATGAATCGACGTGTTTGGTCTTGATGACTACTCATCTATGTGTGCTTCCACAGTTTTGCCGATCTGTTTTTCCAAGCATATTTGAATCACGCGTCGGTAAGTTATGCCGGCGTTCTTGAGCCCGAAAGGCATAGTATTGAAGCAGAAGGGCCCGTACGGAGTGATGAATGCCATTGCAGCCTGATCGGATTCTTTCATCTTGATTTGATGAGTATGTGTCGAGGAAACACAAGGAATCGTGCCCTGCGGTTGCATCGATAATTTGGTCGATTTGAGGTAGTGGGAAGGGGTCCTTGGGGAAAGCCTTGTTAAGGTCTTTGAAATCAACACACAGGCGCCAGGATTTATCCTTCTTAGGTACCATGACCAGGTTTGCTAGCTAGTCTGGATGTTCTCTCCGATGAACCCGGCTTCGAGTAACTTGGCTAGCTCCTCCCCCATGGCTTGTTGTTTGGGTTCGGAGAATCGATGAAGAGTTTGTTTGACTAGTTTGTAGCCTTTCAAGATAATGAGAATATGTTCGGCCAGTCTTCGTGGTATACCTGGCATATCGGAAGGACGCCAAGCAAAGATGTCCCAGTTCTCACACAAGAATGCGCATATTGCGGCGTCCACCGTCGTATCCAGCTATGCCCCAATGGAAGCTGTTTTGTTGGGGTCCGCCGGGTGGACTTGAAATTTGACTATTTCATCAGCCGGCTTGAAGGAGGTAGACTTTGGTCTTATCGAGGATTACATCGTCCCTGTCTACTGTGGAATGTAGAGTGGTCAATTCCTCGGCCACGAGGGCCTCAGATAACGCCTCAAGGGCCAGAGATGCGGTTTTGTTTTCGGCTCGGAGGGCTATGTCCGGATCGCTCGCTATAGTGATGATTGCATTGGGCCCGGGCATTTTGAGCTTCATATACCCGTAATGGGGTATGGTTTGGAAGCGCATGAATGCGTCTCGCCCCAGCAGAGCATGATATCGGCTGTTGAATGGTGCCACATGGAAGAGTAGCTCTTTGGACCTATAGTTCTCCGGTGTGCCGAATACCACATCGAGTTTGATTTTTCCCGAGCATCTGGCTTCTCGGTTGGGGATAATTCTGCGAAAGGTTGTGTTACTTTGCTCAATGCGACTCCTATCCATTTGCATTTTATTGAGCGTGTCCTCGTAAATGAGGTTCAGTCCGCTGCCACCGTCCATGAGCACTTTAGTGAGGTGGAAGCCATCTACAATTGGGTTTAGGACCAAAGCGGCTGGTGCTCGGACTGAGCGGGCTCTTGGTTCGTCATCGGCGTTAAAAGTGATAGCCGTGTCATTCCAAGGGCTTACTGCTGCCATGTGGCAGACTTCGGTGAGGTCACGGAGCGCCCTCTTGCGCCGATTATTCAATGGAAAGGTCTTGAAGACCATGAATACCTCGAGATCATTGTCCTCCGAAGAATAGTTATCTGGAGTATTTTTAGTGAGGAGACCCTTGCCGCTTTTGGCCACCTGCCGGAGTATCCAACATGCTCGAAGGCTATGCGTTGGTTCGTTGTCCGGTGACATGTGAATTTTGCAGGGTTTGTCAAGCCATTCCTTGAGGACAGTTTTATGTCCCATAATGGGTTTAATTTTCTTGTCCATGAGATGGTGATTAGGTGCTCCACGGGGGTGAGTCCTCTTTGCCCCTCCCGGGGCTGGCCTAAGGGCATGCGGTTCCCAGCGGGTTGTCTGGGTTTTCCAGGCGCTTTCCATTGCACAGTACTTCTGTACTGTGTGTGCCAAATCGGCAAAGAGTAGTATGCGATGGCGGTTGAGGGCATTCAAGATTCCCTCATCCGTGCAATTGTTGCAAAATACTGAGATCGCGCCGTCATCGCAGTAGTCCTTGATCTTGTTTTTAACAAGCAGGAATCTAGCCCAAAAGTGGTGGACTATTTCCTGGGGCTGCTGCCGCACATACATTAAGTCGCATATGTCCGTAAGACCGGAGTTGCTTGGGGAATATTGTTTGTGGTGGGTGGGCGGGATCGAATCCGAACCTTGACCCCCCTGAGGAATCTGGATTCCGAAGAATTTCTGAGGTTAAAGGCCTGGGCTCCGGAGCATCCGGTATGTTTTTAGGCTCAGCGCCCGATTACATGTTCGGAGGACAAGAAGTGTCTTTCAAAAGACGAGAGTCCGGCTCTCCGGGTTCGGAAACCCGAACATACTTTGTCCAAAATGTGGGAGAAGCATCATCTTCGGCTTGTTCCTCCACGATTGCCACGTGATGGGCGATTGGCGGAGATCTGATTTCTCTCTAATCGGGTTTAAGCCCAATCCGATCATCGTCGGTTGTGATACATACATTTTGCATCATGCTTTTATATTGATATTATTGCATTATGGACTATTATTACTTGTTATGTCACAATACTTATGGCTATTCTCTCTTATTTTACAAGGTTTACATGAAGAGGGAGAATGCCGGCAGCTGGGATTCTGGGCTGGAAAAGGAGCAAATATTGGAGACCTATTCTGCACAACTCCAAAAGTCCTGAAACTCCACAAAAGTCATTTTGTGAATTAATAAAAAATATTCAGCGAAAGAAATACCTGAGGGGGGCCACCCACCATCCACGAGGGTGGGGGGCGCGCCCTACCCCCTGGGCGCGCCCCCCTGCCTCGTGGGCCACCTGGCAGTGCTCCGGTGCCCATCTTCTGCTATATGAAGTCTTTTACCCTGAAAAAATGATAAGCAAGCTTACGGGACGGAACTCCACCACCACGAGGTGGAACCTTGGTAGAACCAATCTAGGGCTCCGGCGGACCTCTTCTGCCGGGGAAACTTCCCTCCGGGAGGGGGAAATCATCACCATCGTCATCACCAATGACCCTCCCATCGGGAGGGGGTCAATCTCCATCAACATCTTCACTAGCACCATCTCCTCTCAAACCCTAGTTCATCTCTTGTATCCAATCTTTGCACCAAAACCTCAGATTGGTACCCGTGGGTTGCTAGTAGTGTTGATTACTCCTTATAGTTGATGCTGGTTTATTTGGTGGAAGATCATATGTTCAGATCCTTAATGCATATTAATACCCCTCTGATTATGAACATGAATATGCTTTGTGAGTAGTTACGTTTGTTCCTGAGGACATGTGAGAAGTCTTGCTATTAGTAGTCATGTGAATTTGGTATTCGTTCGATAGTTTGATGAGATGTATGTTGTCTCTCCTCTAGTGGTGTTATGTGAACATCGTCTACATGACACTTCACCATTTTTTGGGCCTAGAGGAAGGCATTAGGAAGTAATAAGTAGATGATGGGTTGCTAGTGTGACAGAAGCTTAAACCCTAGTTTATGCGTTGCTTCGTAAGGGGCTGATTTGGATCCATATGTTTCATGCTATGGTTAGGTTTACCTTAATACTTCTTTTGTAGTTGCAGATGCTTGCAATAGGGGTTAATCATAAGTGGGATGTTTGTCCAAGAAAGGGCAGTACCCAAGCACCGGTCCACCCACATATCAAATTATCAAAGTAACGAACACGAATCATATGTGCGTGATGAAAACTAGCTTGACGATAATTCCCATGTGTCCTCGGGAGCGCTTTTCTCATTATAACAACTTGTCCAGGATTGTCCTTTGCTACAAAAAGGATTGGGCCATCTTGCTCCACCTTATTTACTTTCATTGCTGGTTACCCATTACAAATTACCTTATCACAAAACTATCTGTTACCGATAATTTCAGTGCTTGCAGAAAATACCTTACTGAAAACCACTTGTCATTTCCTTCTGCTCCTCGTTGGGTTCGACACTCTTACTTATCAAAAGGACTACGATAGATCCCCTACACTTGTGGGTAATCAGTTGCGACCCCCAGGGCGGCGATGCGATCTAGCAGTTCGTTTAAGGCTAAAAAATCTGCCAGATCCAACCCGTTGGAGTATTCAGGGCTGATGCGGAGGCGATTTTTGACGATGAGTTGGGCCACTTCTGGCTCAAAGGCCAGGCGAGCACCCATAATGAAGCTGTCGAGTTGGAGAGTTTGCCCTGGAACCAAGGCCTCTTTGGAAGTGATGTTGTCTTTAATGACAAGGCGAGCCATCGATCCTTTTGTCGACAACGCAGAGGAACTCTCAATGAAAGCACCAATGTCGGTGTCAAAACGGGCAGATCTCGGGTAGGGTGACCCGAACTGTGCGTTTGAGGATCAAAGGTAATAAGGAGGCAGGGGGCACGATGTTTACCCAGGTTCGGGTCCTTTTAATGGAGGTAATACCCTACTTCCTGTTTGATTGACTATGAAGAATATAGGGATTACAAGAGTAGATATACCTCGAGATTGTAATGTCTAAACCCTAGCACTACAAAAAAAGACACATCCGTGACATTTTGGGCCGAACGAATTTGTTTCCTGTCATACTTATGACACTTCTATGACAATAATTGTGACAAAACCCGGTATCATCATAGATGTGGTGGGCTCCTACTTCTATGACAAAAAATCATGACAAAAAATGGGATCTTCGTCCTGGGCGGGCCGGAGACGTAGCTGCATGACATTCTTTGGGCCGTCCATGATGGAAAAAACCGTGGTAGAAGTGAGGGCGAGGAAAATTTCGGTAAGTTCCCGGTTATGGTGGGTGGTCGGGGGGCGAGCGATGCACCTTTCTCTCGTACACGTATGTGCGTGTGTGCGAGGCATTGGCTCTAACTAAACCAGAGTGAGGCGTTGGGCTCTAACTGAACCCGTGTGATTGCACTGCAGGCTACGCGTTACTGAACCCGAGTGATCGATCGATGGTTGTTAACTGAACCCGATCGAGCGATTCCTTCGCTACTGTTGCTAACTGAAGCCGATCGATGCTGCCTCTGGATGAAATGTGAGCG
>NC_057804.1:168704319-168713579 GCF_018294505.1 Triticum aestivum
TGAACAGGACCCCGATCGATCGAGCCGGTTGGGGCTGTATGAACAAGATCCACGTGGAGGGCTGGATGAACAGGACGACCCCGTGAAGGGCTGGATGAACAGTAGACGGTGGAAGGGTGGATGAACAATAGCCCGTGGAGGGGTGGTTGAACAGGAGCCCGTGGAGAGGGGTGGTTGAACGGTAGTCGGTGGAGTAGCGCGCGGTGGAGGCTGGATGAACAGGAGCCCGTGGATGAACAGGAGCAGGTGGAGGCTGGAGGAGGTCGATGGTGGATGAACAGTATCCTGTGGAGGCTGGAGGAGGTCGACGGTGGAGATGAATAGTATCCTGTGGAGTCCCGTTTTGCGGTACGCCACACCCCTCCTGATGAACAGGACCCCCATTTTGACCGTAGCGCTCCAACACAAGTCTGTTTCCTCCATTTTGTGGTACGCCACACCCCTCCCGATCAACAGGACCCCATTTCGACCGTAGGAGGTCCAACACAAGTCCGTTTCCTCTGTTTTGCGGTACGCCAGACCCCTCCCGAGGAACAGGATCCCGTTTCGAACATGGCCGGTCGAACACAAGGCCGTTTCCTACATTCTGCGGTACTCTAGGCCTCGTTTCCATCGCCTGTTCCATCCAAGCCGGTTGGCTCCCACGCGTTCTGTTGCCTCCCGATGAACACGACGCATTCCGTTGCCTCCCGATGAACACGACGCATTTCGTTTCCTCAACATGAACACGACGCCGATGCAGTTTCTCCGTTCCGACCTAGCCATGTACACGAGCCCTGACCATATGTATGCGCGAGTAGGCGTTCGAGACCCCGCCCGTATGTACGTATGTGGCCGTATTTACTTTCTTGCACCCTGGCCGTTGTACGTACGTGTACATGCTACATGCGCGCCTCTACTATGACACGTGCACGCCTCTACTAAGACACGTGCACGCCTCTACATCGACCAGTATTTACATACACATTCCCGACCAGAATGATGACGCTACGTACGCTTCGATCAGGTGGGTCCCGACTGTCAGACACTTCCTTGCGTGCGAAGATGTAGCTGGTGGGTCCCAACAGTCAGGGGGGCGAATCATTTTTTTTTGCCCGGACGCACTTCCTTGCGTGCGAAGATGTAGCTGGTGGGTCCCACCAGTCAGGGGGAAACATTTTTCCGTGAAATATGGTGGCCCGTCCGGTGGGTCCCTTCTGTTAGGTGGAGGAATAATTATTTTGCGCGTAATAAGGAGGCACTTCCTTGCGGCCGCCGTGGACCCAGCTGTCAGTCTCTCCACGTACAGCACTCTTCCGACGGAAGTCGTTCCTTGACCACGTTGACCATGCCGCGCCGAGAGCACCAGGGCGGTGGACGACGGTGAGGCCTAGGAAGGGGACGATGCGGAGCCAGGGAAGACGCGACAGTGGAAGCCCACATGGAGAGGAGTATGAGGGTTCACTGGTTCGGCTGTGGTGTGAGGCTGCCGTCGCCGCAGAATAACAGGGGGTGTGGGTGAGTAGAGGGATGGTTTGGCCAGCGGTGGGAGTAGTAGGGGGCGGTGAGGCCTCCGTGGCATCACAGCCGGCCACGGGAGGCAGAAGCACGCGGCACGACCGGTGCTGGTTTGGGTGGCTGGAGCAAGAAGACCAGAGGTTGAAGAAGCACTACGGCCGTCGGATGGACATCGTATGGTCACTAGAGCTAGAATCGTTCATATTGACTAAGTTGATAAAGCCCTCCGTCCGCGTCAACTTAGTTGGCCCACAAGTCATCCTCCCACTATGGTGGGTCCCAGCTAGCAGGGCGGTATTCATCTTTTTGTGCGTAATAAGGAGGCACTTCCTTGTGTGCGAAGATATAGCTGGTGGGTCCGACATGTCAGCGGGGGGAATATTTTTTTCATGAAATACAGAGGCCCTTCCGGTGGGTCCCAGCTGTCAGGTGGAGGAATCATTATTTTGCACGTAATAAGGAGGCATTTCCTTGTGTGCGGCCGTGGACCCAGCTGTCAGCCTCTCCACGTACAGTCCATGTCCGATGGATGTCATTCGTTGACCATGTTGACCAGGCCGCGCCGAGAGCACCATGGCGGTGGACGACGGCGAGGCCTAGGAAGGGAACAACACGGAGCCGGAGAAGACTCGGCAATAGTTGCCCACGCGGTGGGGAGTACGAGGGTTTACTGGTTCAGCTCCCGTCGCCGGAAAATAACAGGAGGTGTGGGTGAGTAGAGGAATGGCCTGGCCAGCAATGAAGTAGGGTGGGGCGGTGCGGCCTGTGAGGCAGCACAACCGGCCATGGGAGGCGGGAGCAGGCAGTCTCACCGGTGCTGGTTTGGGCGGCTGGAGCAAGAAGATCAGATATTGAAGAAGCAGCACGGCCGTTGGATTAACATCCAACGGTCACTGCTGCTAGAATCATTTGTGGACTAAGTTGACAAAGCCAAAGTACACGTCAACCTAGTAGACCCACAAGTCAGCCTCCAAATCTGTCCCAAATAGCATACAACCCGAAATTTCTAGCCAAATTCAAATTAATTTTAAATCTAAATATGCCTTAATTCAATTCAATGAAATTTTACCCGCACATAAACAATGAAATTTAAAATATCAAAATCCGAAAGAAAATAGTATTTTGGAACTAATTGCCTGTTTTTTGTATTTTTTTCATTTCACAGCCCATTTATTATTACTTATAGCCCATTTTCTGGGCAAAATGCATCCCTCCTCGTCTTGAAAGATTTCCGGCCCAGCAGGGCATAGAAAAGCAAGTAGGCCTACGTTGGTTATTTTGCAAAAAACAAAATAGCTGGCTAGCCATTTTCAGAAAGGAAAAAAACAAACTGGGCTGGTCATGTGCTAAACATATGAAATAAAAGCCTGGGCTAGACGGGCCACGGGTCCCGCACAACTAAGTTGATACCCTTCTCCGTCCCAAAAAAAACAAAATTACTGCGCGCGCTGCTGGGTCCCTACTGTCATCCTCACCATGTACAGTCATCTCCTTATTCCTCTCGGTTGTTGAGCATGTTGACAACACCGGAGGCGGCACCTCGACGAGCGAACCAAGGCAGAGGACGATGGTGAGGCCTCAGACGGGAACGAACAGGAGCCGGGGAAGATGCGCAGAGTTGTAGGGTGCGATGTGGCCATGATGCGTGCGCGGCAGCACAACCAGACGTGGGAGGCGGGAGCAGGTGGTCCTGCCGGTGCTAGTTTGGCTTTGGCGGCTCGAGGAAGAAGAGATTGAAGAAACACGACAGACGTTGAATGTCAATCCAACAGTCAAGGTTGACACAATCGTTGGTTGACTAAGCTGACACCAAGTAGCATACTTTTTTATATATAGGAAGAAAAAAAAGGGCTCACTGGCCTGATAACATTCCCGAAACTGCGATCGTTTGATCTTGTGTCGCAACTAAAACTACAAGGAAAATGCTTTCGTCTGCCGTCCTCCTCCCAGGGAATGTTCTCCACATAAGTGACTGGCACCCTTGGTTTTCAACCGAGAGGTCTTGGGTTCGAGTCCCAGGAACTCTCAATTTTGTCCTCCTTCCTTCCTCGCAAAAAAGGGAAAGAAAATGAAAGACTTGGGAAGGCGTACAGAACAAGCTAGTGTACCAGTAAAGAAACGTTGCCGAGTTTTAGAAAAAAGAGAGACGTGCTCCTGTAGCTGGTTCGAATTCAAACCTAGACTATGACTATATATGGTGCTATGCTACTCTACAAGTAATGAAACTGACATATCCAACATTCGCTTCTCCTCTTCTCTACTTACTCTGCCTAGCATCAGAAGCTCTGGCCGCAGCAACCATGTCCGTTGGCTACTCGTCCACCTGCTCTTCAGTAGGCAACAACCAGATATGCGCCAAGTTGCCACCCGTACCATCACTTGTGGGTCTCATCACACCCCCGCCGGCACACACACCGCAGCCGATTGCTCATCGCAACCCGCTGCTGTTGGTGTGGTGACACTGCTGCAAATCACGCAGAGTCATCCGTCGCGTCTCAACCACAATCCTCAATCCTGGCCGAGTCTTCTAATAATGCCCGAATCATGGGGTGATAATATGTTTAAGTGTTGTTCTGCTGCTTTCAGTTGCTGATTTTTTAATAGTTTGGTTGATGATCTTCCAATTTGATTCGTGCAGAAAAGGGAAGATTCGTGTGATTTGTATTTCTTGGAAGTTGCTGATGTGGGGGAATGCAACTACGTTGATTATTTGGTTAGCCGAGGAATCCCAATACCAACAGGTTTGGGTGTTGGACAAGTAACTGAAGGAACGACAGAAGAGGAAGATGCAGAGTAGAAGGTTAAAGATGCAGTTCCTCTGATCATGGCCAAGCAACAACTGCTGAACGACCTTGAAAACAATGAGGAGATGAAAGAGCTTGTGAAGATAATGGGCAAAATCGATGTGCTCTATAGGATGATTGTCTCTTTATTTGCAGTGTATGTAGCACTTGTGATGTATTCAGTGGCTATGACATGAGCAGTTTGCTGAAATTAGTAATGAATGAAACCTGTGTAGCAGGCTAGGCGTAGTGTTGTGAACATCTAATGATTTCTATTAACGAAAATCAAGGGTATCCCCTTTTGCTCATAAATAAATAAATAGCAGAGGCCCTATCGGGTCAGCTTTGTTCTCATTCGAAGACGTCGAGCAAATTGCGGTCCAATAGCAAACTATGTCATCAAATTCAAGTTCCACAGCCAAATATAAGTACAACTAAACAACAATGTCATCATGTTTTAGTCGTCATACAATCACCAAACACAAATCAGCATACATAACAAGTGATGTTCTCACAGCAAAATACTAAACAACATGTTCATCAGGTTTCAGTTGTCATAGCAAACACAATTTCACATAGTAGATAAAAAAATGTCCTCTGACAGGCAAATACGACAAAAGAAATGTAATCATCATCCGTAGCAGCAGCGTCAACATCTTCGCCATGTGTATCAGTCTGAATCGTAACTCCCCACGGTGTCATGTTCTTCTTCGTCCTCAACGTCATCGAACGTTGGCTTCTTCTTGATCAACTCTTGTATGTCCACAGCACGACATGCAATCTTTTCGCCGGCGTCATTGACGTGATGGTTCTCAAAGATATTAGGAACATCTGTGTTATCTTGTACATCAGGAGCAGTGTAAGCATCATCTTGTTGTGAAATTTCATTAAACGAATTCCTCTTCTCAAACCTTTGCAATACTCTCCAGCCGTCGCTACGTGCAAATGTGTCTTCCAAGAAAAATATCTGTGTTACTTCATTTGCCAAAATAAAAGGCTCGTTGGTCTGGTACGCCGCCTTGACATTAATGGATTTGAAATAATCATCAGCTCTGGGTTTTGCGATCCTGGAAAATAGATTATACCAGTGACATCACAACAGAACCACACACCGATGATCCTCGAAACTGGAGATATACCGCAACTGAACAATGTCTATTATGTTAGCATACATTTGAGTTGTCTCTTTGTCATACATATCCGTGCTCATGATGGCACTGTTTTGTGTCTTCCTGCCTTCGTCTCGTGCAAGGGTGTTGTAGCGCACATCTCCAACAACGCAAGATTCATAATGTCTTACCCGAGTATCAGGACCCATTGCTAGTGAGTAAAGGGTATCATCAACTGCCTGCCCATCCTCCCGCATCTTCTTAACCTATGGTTATAAAATAGACAAGCTGATCATCTTATGTACTCAATATATTAAAAAAACTGACAGTGCAATTCAAAAGCTTAGATGGCTCTTGAACCATTTTGCAAATCCTGCCATAACCAGTTTGTCAATGTTTCTTGGATTTTGCGGCAGTAACTCCTTTTTGTAGATGCTGCACAACATAGTGATCGCGTGAAACATCTAAATATATAAGAATGTGCTGCAAGTTTAGTAGATTATGGTGTATAACCTGCAGTACTTATCACTTACTTGATATAAGGTAGTATCTCAGGACAGTTATTCAACACATACCAAACCATTTTGTCCAAATCTTTAGGTTTGTCCTCTTGTTGACTCTTCCCTGTAACTCGAACAGAATAATCGAAAACACTGAGCCCGGGATTGTCTTCACCCACCTCTTTACTAAGCTAATCAGTTGTTTCAATGTATTTTGAGCAAAATGTCAACGCTTCTGTAGCAATGTAGGCCTATGCAATGGAACCCTCGGGTCTAGCTCTGTTTCTAACATAGCCCTTGAAAGTGCCTAGCCGCCTTTCAATAGGGTACATCTAGCCATACTATACTGGACCTCTAAGTAGTGCCTCATCAGGTAGATGAACAGCCAAATGCACCATCACATCTAAGAAGGCTGGAGGATATATCTTCTCAAGGTTGCGTAGGATAGTTGGTATCTTGTCTCTAAGATGCTCCAAAGCATCTATCCTGATATTTCTACTACAGAGTTCCCTAAAGAATTGTCCCAACTCTGCAACTGCTCTGTATAAGTCAGGGCGGCCCAATCATCTAAGGATAACAGGTAAAACCCTTTGAAGTAGGATGTGGCAGTCATGAGTTTTCAACCCTTGTACCTTGTTTCCATCTGCACTGACTCTCGTTTCAGGGTTGGAAGCAAATCCATGTGGGAATCTCACACGTGATAGGACCCCGTAGAGTTCTTTTCTTTTTACCTTATCCAAGACGTACACACCTGGTGCCATATCCCGTGATTTACCTTCATCTTGCACCTGCAAATCCTATCTGATACCCAGGTGTGTCAAATCAATCCTAGATTTTAAGGTATCTTTCGTCTTGCTTGCAATATTAAGAAGTGTGCCGATAATGTTGTCACATATATTTTTCTCGATGTGCATTGCGTCAAGATTATGCCGCAGATCCAAATCTTTCCAATACTCCAAGTCCCACAAAGTGAACCTACAGGTAAAGAATAATCTATCTTCTGCCCTGCCACGCTTCCTTTTCCCGCTACCATTACCAGGATGGTTTCCTGGTGTAATATGCCTGACCTTCTCTAATTCCACTTGCAACTCATCAGCGGTGAGCCTCTTTGGCACATCACGGTTTTCATGCTTTGCATTGAACACATGTCTTCGGTATTTTCTAGGATGCGGCTTGTCCTTGGCAAGGAAACAGCAGTGTCCAATGTAACAGATCTTGCTAAGTATTGCGTATGACAGCGGATTCCTGTCACAATGAACACATGCATTGTAACCATGTGTCATTCGCCCTGACATAGTGCCCAAAGCCGAATAATCATGGATGCACCAAATTATAACAACACGCAGAAAGAAATCAGCTGGTGTGCTGCTATATAGGTCTCGAGTGAGAACACCCCTCCATAGCTGTTGAAGTTCCTCCACAAGAGGCTCCATGAACAAATCAAAATCCTTTCCAGGACTTTTTGGACCTGGGATGAGCAAGGCCATCATGTAGTTTGATTCTTTTGTGCAGACATTTGGAGGCATGTTGCAAGGGATAACAAGCACTGGCCACATGCTATATGTGGCGCTCTGGTGGCCAAATGGGTTAAATCCATTTGAAGCTAAGCCAAGTCTAATGTTTCTCGGGTCAGTAGCAAACTTTTTGTGTTTATGATTGAAGCTGTTCCACTCACTACCATGAGATGGATGGCTCATTACATTCTAACCTCTATACTCCTGGTTCCTGGAATGCCATAGTACATCCTCTCTTGTTTCAGCATCATGAAACAACCTCTGCAATCTTGGTATAATTGGAAAATGTCTCAGAACATTATGAGGAATCCTCTTCACAACATCGCCATCTTTCCATCTTGATGATTTGCATTTCAGGCATTCACTTAAGTTGGCATAATCCTTCCGGAACATAACACAATTATGCTTACAAACATGGATCATATCATATCCAATTCCAACTGCACGAAGGAAATTCTTCATTTTACTATAGGTGTGTGGCAGCTCAGACGCATCTGGGAAAGATTTGCGGAAAGCAGCCAACATCACATTGAATGATTTGTTGGTCATCCGCTCAGATGTCTTCACCTGAAGGAAGGTGACCATAGCTGAGAATACTGACAGCTTATTTCCTGGGGTGACAACCACATTGCATTGTTCCAACATGCGGACCCACCATTTTTCTTCTGCAGGTGAAAGTTCACGGAATGCACGAGCATTTCGTAGCATTGTTTCAATGTCGGTCAAACTCACTAGCTCCACCACCCCCACCTCCTCCTCCTCTTCCACCTGAGCATCAGGCAGATCAAGATGGTGATCTACTGCTTCCACGTAGTCAATAACATTGACGTTCACAGTTTCACCATGATGAACCCACCTAGTATATGTGACCGACATCCCGTACAAGTGTAGATGATTTTGCACAGTTGACTGGGGTCTTGTAACTGAATTCATACAACTGCTACACGGGCAGAGCACATCTGATTTCGGACCACCGTACTCAGCTCTGATAAAGTTCGTGAAGTTTTCAACCCCTCGACATATGCAGCGGAGAATCTTCAAGCAGAAGTTATCCAAGTCCTGTCCATCTGTTAGACATACAAATTAGTTCTTCTACTAGATATTATAGGAAAAACATATATGCTTTTTATGAAGTCCAGAAAAAAATACCTAGGTCAATGTTTAAAGCTATGGCAAGATATTTGGACGAGCAGATCTAAGTAACGAAATATATGTAAAGCTAATTCAGCAAACAGATTTGAGTGCTAAATCATGGCAGGCTATTTTAGCAGTCAATGAGTCCGAGCACACAACCATCGAACTATCGAAGGCCATCGCAGCAACAAAGATCGAGTATAAAACGGTGTAGAGCTATTTCACCTAACAGATTGGCTACTAGACCATGGCAATCTACGTCACAATAAATATATGGTAGGATATTTTAGCAACTAATCGGCCTTGGCATCATGGCATGCCATCTCAGCTAAGCAGATTGAGTGTAGAACAGGGCAAGGAAGCTTCTTAAGTAGAGCATATTGGCTGTAAACTACTTTGGCAAACAGTGAGATTAACAGTGTCTATCAGCTAACATTCAGCACTACACCAACATGAACGGGGCCTCAGTCTAGAATGCGCGTACCGTGGGAGAAGCTGACCGCTGTGCGCCTACACGAACGTCGCCAGTGGTGGCGGCGCTGACCGCCATGCGCCTCCACAAGAACGTAGCCAGCGGTGGCAGCGCGGCTAGAGGACGACAGTCTACGAGAGCGTACTGTGGGAGCGAGAGGACCACCGTGCATCCCCTCAACGAACCACAATGCTGATGTATCGGTGCAACGGGGAGGGCGGCTTTGGCAGAGCGAATGGAGTGGAGGGGGT